>NC_056749.1:323327898-323545769 GCF_019279795.1 Protopterus annectens
CCTTGCAAGAGCCTTACAGTAGCTGGCTATGGAGTGTCTGGGAGTGGTGCAACTACCTTACAGTTTGAGCAGAAGGGGGGCATAGCTAGTAAATCTGTACCAGCCTTTCCCTCATGTGTGTGTAATACAAATCTCAGTGTGTGTGTGTGTGTGTGTGTGTGTGTGTGTGTGTGTGTGTGTATGTGTGTGTGTGTGTGTGTGTGTGTGTGTGTGTGTGTGTGTGTGTGTGTGTGTGTGTGTGTGTGTGTGTGTGTGTGTGTGTGTGTGTGTATGTCAGCTTCTTGGAGCAGGGACTTGAAGCATTGGATTCAGAGAGAGGTTGCTGGAGGATTTGGCTTGGACACTCGGCTGAGGAGTCAACCCTACAGCTGTGCTAGTGGGGAGTCTTAATGGGGATCTGAAGAGAGAAAGATAACCCAGCCTCTGAACCATCTGTGTTCCCTGTGTGCTCTTAAGAAAAATTGTGCTTGATACAGAGATCTTCATCTGGTAATACTGCGTGTACCCATTTTTGTTCCAAGTGAATGTCTCTCTCCAGTGCCTGCAGTGAGTATTCAGGCTCCTTGGTTACTGGCTGAGACTGGGGACATCACACTACATACCATCATTAAATGTTCTGAGACTGACATCAATGAAAATTCATATTGATTGCATGGTCACATAAGTCTTGCCTCATACACATGTTGTTATGCTGTGATATACACAAATAATGCATCACTTGTTTTGACTTAATTGCAAGATTGTGGAATTCATTATATGTACAGTTGTGTTGCTATACCCAAGGATTATTGAGGTGGTCAGCAGCACCATTGTGTAACTATTAGCATTTGTGTCAGGAAGTGTTCTGCATGAGCCACAAACTGATCCCTAATGTGTCCTGATAGGGCATCATGTCACTTAAACACAGCGTGCCCATGAAGCACATACAGGCATATGTTGTGCAATTAAATGCATGACATTAGTACAGTTATATGACTGTGTGCATAGCACCAGTGTGTGGGATGTGATAAACGGCCAAGGCTGTATTTGGAGGTCTTTTCATAAGTCATTTATTCCAATAAATGTGAAATGCTAAGTGGAATACACAATGAAGCACAGATCTGTATGTGGATGCCACCAGACATATCCAACTGGAGGAAATAGACAATCTGCTAGCTGAGAGTTTGTCTCACACATCACTCCCCCTGTTGCCACTAGCCATCAGCCAAGGTATACATGCAAACATGATTCAGTTTTTATTCTAAGGAGGGCAGCTCATCTGTGCTGTCTCTACAGCTAATAACACAGAATCAATGGGTTTTGACAACATCACAGTTTGCCTATAGTTCAACTCAAAACATGGACCTACCAGACACAGTGGGATCCAAACTTCAGCACAGCCTTCAGACAGCTAATGTTCCTCTAGAAGAATGTACATCAATATACATCCTTCTGACTGGGTGGGGAACATCACCTGATGCTTGCATGTATAGACCAGTCCTGACTCTCCTCATCTGTGAGGTACATCAATAAGTTCATAGGTTCATAGGTTAGTACTAAGCTAACTGCTCTTGCGAGCCATTTTAAGCCTAGCCAATTATCCTTTGTGAGACTCAAACCCTGCACCTTGTGTTTGTAAGGCAAACACCTTAACCATTAGGCCACCCTTAAAAGAACACTGGTAATATCCCAACTGTGTACCAAATACATGTGTGATTTGTTCAGGCTACATCATATCTGTTACATCTGTTCGATATCCTCAACAAGGTCATAGAGGGCATGCATAATGACAGCACTGTTATCCTATTTAATTTGACCAACCAAGGCATTTAGCACCAATCCGCACAGAAGTATTACTGAGAAACTGTTACAAGTGGCCATAAACACATATATCAAGTGGGTAGACTACTGGATCACATACGTGACAGATAAATATGTTGAATTGTGTGAAGTGACCTATGTTTAGAGTCCAGTGATCAGGACTGTACCTCAGCACTCTGTGGTAGGCCCTTCCCTGTTTATTATTTAAGTTTAAGACATCAAGAATGACTTACACATGCTTTGTCCAACCAGCTTTGTGAAGGACTTCAGATTGTGGAAGACATTGAATCCCAGTGTGGTATTGGTACAATACAGACAGAATCAACACACACAAAGGATTGATGCCATAGCTGTGGAGGGACAGGAGAAATCACAGTGGTATTAGTTCCATTATAAAAGGGAATACACAAGCTAATTATAATATAGACAGCACACCCCTATGAACAGACCAAGTGGTATGTGACCTGTGTACTCGGGTAGATGGTTGGCAAAATGTCCACCAGCATGTGCCCACAGTGGTGGCTACTCCCTTGTATGTAACAGAAATCTTGAGTATGTGCGGGACATCTATATCAAAGGGCATTATAGTGCCATAGTTCTCAGGTCTCATCACACCAGTAACTGAGAACAATGCACCCTTTTTCATGTAACTCACAATACATCTTCCGGGGATGAGTTGCTCAAGTGCAACACATTTAACACAGTGAGCTTGCACACACATTTTATTGGCCATACCTACATATTCTTTTTGTTGCATAAACGCTGGTGTTTGATGTTGTAGAACACCAAAGTGTTATGCAAGATGCATGCATGATACGTGTTTCTGTGATGCATGCAGTAAATACATAGCTGGCTGACAACATTGATGGCATGAATTACATTCATGACAGTGTGGATTGTGCCATATATATGCCACACACACCTGTCAATTAACCAGGATTGCTCCTAATTTCAAATACAGCTATAACAGTCCCCTTCCTAAAAACGTCCAGCAGATGTTAAATTTTGAGGAAGGTGTGCTTGATTCCCCTTATATATTGCTGACAAATCATGACAGTTGTACAAGTGTGTTCTTGCAGAACCGTCTCTGATCACTCACAATCACATATGTTATTGTCAGACATGGGGATAATGGTGGTATTATTCTCATATTGTCCATGCCTTGTGCGCGCTTCTGTCTACTGCTGTCCGTGAGCCTGTTACTGTGTGTTGCACTTGGATGAGACCTATGCTGACATTATATTCATATTCAGGCAACTCATTTTGCATAGCTTCACACTATATACTTAACTCCTATAGTATATACTGTCCATTGTGCATGTCAGGATGCTTATATCACAACAAAGCCTGTCCACTGATATGTCACCTTGTGTGACAGTCACATAATATACAATAACTGTGAAGTACATACTGTTATCATTTAGATGTGTGATTACTGTTCATAGTACTATGGTCTTCCCCTGTGTTCATTCCTACAATTCATCTGTGTGTTCCTTTCTAATACACACACTTCCCCTGACTATTTATAATGCAGTCTATGTACCCTTGCTGATCATTTACAAAACTTTTGTTCAGTATGCCTGAAATAGGTTTCCACACAGCTCTGCTCTGTATACACTTTCCTGTAATGTGTTGGAACTGTATACATTGCTTTGTTACTAACCCTAGTAGTCATTGTGGGTTTCCATGCAATCCCACAGATCCAGTTTATTTGCAGGTAAACACGTGAACATTTCTGCAGGTGTTTGTGCTGCTTTACATGTTTGCTGGCTATGAAACTACATGTTTACATTTAAACATGGTGTGCAGCATGCATATGTAATTAGTGCTACCGCTCACCACGCAAATATGTAAACTCCATGTAGGCTTTGTGTTAAGCCTACATGGAGTTTATTGAAACCCCAGGTCTGATTCCAGAGTAAGTGTTCTTCATTTTCATTTGTTTTCTGTCTCTCTCTCCTATCTTATTTTTTCTCTCTTAAATTCTATTTCCATTTTTTCTTTCTAATTGTCGTCTTTGATTCCTTTGCAATACTCTACAGTAGGAACTACATCAGCCAAAGTTATTTTAAAGTAGAAGTTTGCCTTTGATGACACACTGATTTCACTGGCTTCACTTTAATTTTAGCAATTCATTTTCACAGTTACATAGCAGCAGTCACACGTTTGCAACAATATGGCATTATTTGCATCCTTGAAGACTCTGAGTCATCTTTGAGGTAATGGGAAAAGGTACAGCATTTTTACATAATTAGTGCTACTTTGTTTCCATAAGTACTTGTGATATCATTTAATTTGTCAGGATGGTTACAATTACTAAGCAGTCTATCTCCAAATAATGTTTTAAGTGCATGTACCATTCAACGTGCCCTTGTACAACTTTTAATAAAATTCATTGAACCTTGTAAATATTTTGTAAATTATCTGTTTTCTGTTTTTGTCACTTGTTTTATCTTGTATTATTTGCATTTGGGCAGAGTCTAAAAATGGTGCATAAAAATTAGTTTTCTACTTTGATTAATAAATACAAACAAAAAATGGTAAAGTAGAGAGACATTGAAGTGGTGGCTCTTTAACATAAAGCAGTAAAGCAAGGGATAAGAGATGTAATACGGGCTCTATATTATGATATCGCATGCTCAAAAGAGTGAACAACACATAATCGACCCCAGGTACGCGAAAGCTTATAATGTCGAAACCTCAGAACAGCAATTTTTTTTCCAAGGGGGAAAAAAAAATCACTGTCCTGAAAAAAAAAAAACTGTAAAACTTTACATAATGTGGGGGGCTTTGCCCCCCACACCCCGCTACTTAAATATACTAACTCCGAGATTGCACTACAGTGCCAAAAAGGCAAAGTAGAGAAAGTAGTTAAATTCTTTCCCAGGGAAAGAATTTGCTGAAAAGCTGCTTCGCTATTTTGCCTTTTTGCGCTTTTCAGTTCGACAAAGACACATTCAACAACCTGTGTCTGCGATAGCATAATAGGGAGGCATAATACAGATTACAGATTCAAGTAAGCTCAAACATTTAAAGCAATATTATACATGATAGTCTGATGTTTAACAAAAGCTATCAAAATGGTGCATAATGCATTTTTCAGAAGTGTTCTAATCATACTATGCTAGCACATCACGGACTGTGTAGTAATTCAGAAAGTATAACCTAAAATATGAACACCCACTAATGCTTTAAATAATCACAAAATAATAAACAAAATTCAGGGCTGAAGAAATTAAGGACATGTAAAGTAAACCAAATCTTAGAATATGTGAGCTTTTGTTATAGTACAGAATGCAACTTCAGGAGACAAGAATATTGTATTGGAAAAAAATGTTTAAATAACTTCTAATATCACATACTCAATTTACAAAGGTGAAATGGATCAAAATATCACATTAATTCAAAAGTACCGCTAAATTTAATTACCCACATTTTTTAAAACCTTGAGTTAATTTTATAGTGCTCTGGAGTTTAGAAAAAAAGTATAGAATTGACCTCATCATTTAGACCACATCATGCAAGTGAATGTATGCATAACTGCTAGGCTATGTCAGCCTTCCTTAAAAAGATGGCAAATCTACACCCCTTCTGTCCAATACCATTCTCTGTAAAAAGTAAATCTAAGACTTCTTAAAACTTCACAAATTAAGCTGTACTCAACTAAAGCCATTTTATTGTCTTTTCTCCTTGTGGGCCACCCATGTTCCACAGTCTTTGTCAAAGGTCCATAGCCAGCCGTAGGCATAGGCCAACTAGGCGGCAGCCTAGGGCACTGCTCTAGTAGGGGCACGTTTTCAGTATTTATTTGGTGTAGGTAGACCAGGATTGGAGCACCAGGTGGTGTGATGGGGGTGCTGTGGAGCCCTTTTGCCTAAGGCACCAGTTGACCAAAGGCTGCTACTGCAAAGGTCCTAATGATCTTCCCTATGTAAACCACCTCACTTTTGGAGAATTATGCAACATAATCTGCACTATGACAACATCAGGTAAACATCTCTTCTGACCTCATTATGAAGCCAGTGTTGGGGTTAAGTATGGCTAGGCTGCTGCTCATATATTAACATTGTTAACAACCAGCACAAAAGGTATAACACCTTGGATTTGCCATCATTAACCATAGTTTCTACTTTCTCTTATGAAAATACATGTCCAGTATTCTTAAACAAATTCATCACCTATTATAATTCTTTTTAATATATTTTATGATAGGGTGACCTACTGTATTGGTAACACCTCACCCATTGCTACTAGGATATTCTTATGTTAAGATGACTCACTAACATTCTTATTGCTTACATCGATAACACCTAAGGCTTTCAACATATGGTTCCTTCTACTCTGTCTTTCTTTTTAACTGCTTCTAATATATGTCTCATTAGCATAACAGGATAGCCTCTTTTAAAACAGCTCACATGTTCTAATATATGTCTCATTAGCATAACAGGATAGCCTCTTTCAAAACAGCTCACATGTTCTAATATATGTCTCATTAGCATAACAGGATAGCCTCTTTCAAAACAGCTCACATGTTCTAATATATGTCTCATTAGCATAACAGGATAGCCTCTTTCAAAACAGCTCACATGTTCTAATATATGTCTCATTAGCATAACAGGATAGCCTCTTTCAAACCAGCTCCCATGTTCTAATATATGTCCCATTAGCATAACAGGATAGCCTCTTTCATAACAGCTCACATGTTCTAATATATGTCTCATTAGCATAACAGGATAGCCTCTTTCAAAACAGCTCACATGTTCTAATATATGTCTCATTAGCATAACAGGATAGCCTCTTTCAAAACAGCTCACACAGCTGATGTTTTCTCCTCAAAAATATGATCTTTAGAAGTAAACCGAAAGACATGGGGAAACTAATCCTTTACAACGGCATATGTCGCATGCATAAAATGAATATCATTGTACCTGAGCTACTGACCACCACTTACTTTTATGTAAACTTTTAATGGGTAACCTATTACCCCTCAGCATTCTTATAGATCATAACATCAAAGAAATTAATCAAATAAGGTCATGGTTTGCCCAAAATTTCAGGAAGCTTGGTGCTTCATGATTTTAATCCATAAAGTTGAACAACTGTTGAACACCGCCCTTCCACAAAATAAACAGATTGTCTATATAACAACCAAACAAATCAGTGTGTGAGTAGTATCTTAAAACAGCAATGATGTCCTGCTCCCACTAACCCATGACAATATCCGTGAAACTAAGGACCCATGCATTACCTCATTCTTTTGTTGGTAACAATTAATGAAATACAATTTATCCCATGCGGTCCATCCTCGTGGGTCAAGTATAATATATACATGTCTAAGCCTTCATTCCAGAGATTACTTGCTAATGAAGTCACTAAAGTTCCTAGCAAAGTACTCTCATTTATCAATATTTCCTGAGATTGTTCTACAAAATGCCCAATGTCCTTAAGATATGGAATTCTTCTACAGCACATTAATAAACATTTTTCCTTAATCAGTTGTAACAATCATTTTTTAAATTATCACGATGACAAACAACAGAGATTGCAATATAGTTGTAAGTACTCACTTTCTTCTATTAACAAGGCAAATAGGCTTGCACTGTATAATTTACTTAGATACAGAACATTATTTTTAAATTCTACAATCATGCTGCACTAGCTTGCCATGGACTATGTAATAATTCAGAAAACACAATCCACGTCAGCATTCAGTTATACTGATTTAATTAACTCTTCAGTTTTTTGTAAAAAGAAAAATTAGAGATATCTGGTACATGTAAACCTCTGAACATCTCTGAGCCTGACTAGTTCTTTCATTGGTCTTTTAAGTTGCACATATCTGTTGTATTTTACACAACCTTTGAAAACGATGCTGATTGTACCCCTGTTTGATATGCTGTCTCAGTCTTGGCTACATTAACTCCTTTGACATGTTAAATTTTAATCCTGGACTTTACTTCATCTTCATCACACAACGCTGAGCTCTCTAGACTTGACTTGATGTATGTCTTCCTGGAAACATCTTGAGCTATATATCTTCTGAGACAGCAGTGAAGATGGAAGCACCTTTTATTCCATTTTTGTAGAACTGTTACCGATTTGGTTTTGAACACATCTTTCCTGTTCCTTCTATTGATCTGAGAACTCTTTCTTTGAGTTTATTGTAATACCAGTACAAGTATTTTGTGCATACTATATTAGTCATAGCACTTCAGTGTCTTCCCTGTTTGCCAATTTACCGGCATTTGAATTCTCTCAATGAGTTCCTACCTGATGAGGTTTGTCACTGTAAAATTAATTTGGATTGATTTCTTCTCCGCATCCGAGTAACACATTTGGCATCTCTGGCAACAATAGTATGAGTGACTGTAGATGTACTTCTTCACCTTCACTTACTATCTGTACATATAGTAGTCCTACACCCTGCAGGACAGCACCTTCTGCCCATTACTATCTGTACATGTAGTAGTCCTACACCCTGCAGGACAGCACCTTCTGCCCATTACTATCTGTACATGTAGTAGTCCTACACCCTGCAGGACAGCACCTTCTGCCCATTACTATCTGTACATGTAGTAGTCCTACACCCTGCAGGACAGCACCTTCTGTCCATTACTATCTCTACAGGTAGTAGTCCTACACCATGCAGGACAGCACCTTCTGCCCATTACTATCTGTACATGTAGTAGTCCTACACCCTGCAGGACAGCACCTTCTGCCCATTACTATCTGTACATGTAGTAGTCCTACACCCTGCAGGACAGCACCTTCTGCCCATTACTATCTGTACATGTAGTAGTCCTACACCCTGCAGGACAGCACCTTCTGCCCATTACTATCTGTACATGTAGTAGTCCTACACCCTGCAGGACAGCACCTTCTGCCCATTACTATCTGTACATGTAGTAGTCCTACACCCTGCAGGACAGCACCTTCTGCCCATTACTATCTGTACATGTAGTAGTCCTACACCCTGCAGGACAGCACCTTCTGTCCATTACTATCTGTACATGTAGTAGTCCTACACCCTGCAGGACAGCACCTTCTGCCCATTACTATCTGTACATATAGTAGTCCTACACCATGCAGGACAGCACCTTCTGCCCATTACTATCTGTACATGTAGTAGTCCTACACCCTGCAGGACAGCACCTTCTGCCCATTACTATCTGTACATGTAGTAGTCCTACACCCTGCAGGACAGCACCTTCTGCCCATTACTATCTCTACAGGTAGTAGTCCTACACCCTGCAGGACAGCACCTTCTGCCCATTACTATCTGTACATGTAGTAGTCCTACACCCTGCAGGACAGCACCTTCTGCCCATTACTATCTGTACAAGTAGTAGTCCTACACCCTGCAGGACAGCACCTTCTGCCCATTACTATCTGTACATGTAGTAGTCCTACACCCTGCAGGACAGCACCTTCTGCCCATTACTATCTGTACATGTAGTAGTCCTACACCCTGCAGGACAGTACCTTCTGCCCATTACTATCTCTACAGGTAGTAGTCCTACACCATGCAGGACAGCACCTTCTGCCCATTACTGTCTCTACAGGTAGTAGTCCTACACCATGCAGGACAGCACCTTCTGCCCATTACTATCTCTACAGGTAGTAGTCCTACACCCTGCAGGACAGCACCTTCTGCCCATTACTATCTGTACATGTAGTAGTCCTCCACCCTGCAGGACAGCACCTTCTGCCCATTACTATCTGTACATGTAGTAGTCCTCCACCCTGCAGGACAGCACCTTCTGCCCATTACTATCTGTACATGTAGTAGTCCTACACCCTGCAGGACAGCACCTTCTGCCCATTACTATCTGTACATGTAGTAGTCCTACACCCTGCAGGACAGCACCTTCTGTCCATTACTATCTCTACAGGTAGTAGTCCTACACCATGCAGGACAGCACTGTCTGCCCATTACTAGCTGTACACATAGTAGTCCTATATTCTGCAGGACAGTACCTTCTGTCCATTACTAGCTGTACAGGTAGCAGTCCTATACCCTGCAGGACAGCACTTTCTTCCCATTGCTAGCTGTACAAATAGTAGTCCTATACCCTGCAGGACAGCACCTTCTGCCCATTACAAGCTGTACAGATAGTAGTCCTATCAGGACAGCACTCATGTTTTCAGCTGGAGTCTGCATGTCCTCCCCGCGGTCGAGTGGCATTCGCAAGACATGCGTGAATGGGCATGCCTTTGTTGAAGGTTGGGTGTCAAGCTGGCACCTTGGCACCATAAAAATTGACTGCCAATCATTAGCAGACCGGAGTTCTGCTGTAGTGACCCCTAACCAGGAAAAGCCGAAAGAACAACAACAACAACAAGAGCAGTCTCCACTTCTAGTTTTTGTATTCCTCCTCATCAGATTCTTTATAATCTGAATCATGTATTGAGTCATCCAGCCATCTGTGCATTCTAAGATTCAGACTTACATAGCTGAATTCCCACCTCTACAAACTTGCTGAATTCCTCTCCTTCAGGTATAGTCCATCATCTGAAATTAAGCCATCGTATTTCCTAAATCTTGTTAATATCCCCTTAAGCACACTGGTAGTAATCAATTGTATGGTACCTCCTAGCCTAAAAAAACATGTGGTTACTTTGACTAATGGTCAACACATACCAGATAATGAGCTTACTTGAAATGAAATATGTCTGTTACAGTTTTGGTCCATGGGAGATTATTTATCTAATGAGCTATTAGCTTTTCTCAAGGAATTTTGTTACAATCATACTTCCCTTCCTGCTTTACCTACTTTCTAGCCTTACCTCTCTAATTCCTTAACATTATAATGTCCTTTCTTTATATTTCTACACTAACCTTTATCTATCCCAGAATTTATGACTGACATATAATACCTAGTTCTCCTGTCAGAAAAGGTATATGGCTTTTACGACTTATTACTTATTCTGTTACATATTTTTATGCATCATTATGTAACATGCATATTAGGAATTCTCTTCTCTTTTGTATATAATGTATGGACAACGTCATTGCTTGCCTTATATTTTCCTTATTTTTCTTTTATTGTACTCACATATTGTGCTACTTTCTTATTGTCTTAATATTTGTAACCATTGCTCATTTTTTAATTCTGTTTAATGTGTACTGTGGAGCTTTTCTCTCCGTGCCTCCACTGAAAATGGACTCATACCCAGTCAAACTTTCCTGATAAACAAATGTCAAATAAAATAAATAAATAAAATAAATATCTGTTAAACATTACACAAATCTGATGTGCCTTTACAATTTGCTTCCACATTTTTGGCCAACACATTAAATCACATACAATTTAGTTCGACCTTACTATTTCCATACAAGATTCACATTTTTGAAAGCATTAAAGAACCAAGGTTATATAGTTCTTTGTTTTTATGTACTTTGAAGAGCAGTTGCAGCATAAAGTTTATTTTATTCCTGTAGGGCAGTGGTGCACAACCTTTTTGTGAGAAGGGCCACTACACAAATTCTTAATGCATCTGCAGGCCACCTCAAAACTTAGTAAGTCATTACGAGATAGCAATAGGTATAGGTGACTGGCATTTTTACTTAATACAGCAGTCATGAAATTGCCTGTTTTCTACATCATCTTTGCATTTAACTTTATTCTGGCTTGCAGCCATGACTTATTACAAACTCTTGCAGAAAGTTACTTCTGTTTACAGACAAGTTATAAATAACAAAGAATAGTTACTTCTGCAGCTAAAATTATACATGTGTGCAACTGAAGTCAATTAGGTAAGTAAGCACGTGCTGGAAAGTTTGAGTGACTGGAGTAATGCATAGCATTTTTTCACTTTTTTAAAAAATTTTTGGTTACTCTCGGAGGGCCGGATGGTGATGTGTCGAGGGCCGGACGTTGTGCACCACTGCTGTAGGGGTGTGACATTTCTTTGTCTTTAGGAAATGCAGATAGTTAATCTGACTAACTTCTCACAGTGATCACTCTAAATGACTTCAGTCCTATGTGTTCTGTTGCAAATTTTTTAAACCATTTCTTAATGCCTTAGATGACTCCTTTTGCTCTGGACAATTGTAATATGACCATGACATTTCTAGGTTTTCCTTCAATGGATCTTTGGTTTGTTCTTTTAACTCAGTCACTCCAATGGAATTCTTGAAGTTTGCAATGTAACATCTGGTGGTCAGAGTCTATGCCTTTAGACAGAATCAAATTATGTCCTTACATTTCAAACAAACGTTCATATTTCTGGAACCATAGGGGTTATGCAATAAGTATAAATGGCAAATTCTTCTGCATAAACTATTTTTATAGTGGTAGTATTCTTTAGGTTCTAGGTCTTAAACTGGATTTAATAAGTCAGAGTGAATATAGTAAGTATTACATTTGTAATATTATGTAAACAATTTAGAATACCTCAGCAACCACTCAAGTTATGCACAATGTCAGCAGCATTTTATTCATCTATCTGCAAGCTTTCATATGAGGCTGAGTTGTTCTGTCTGTGTTACTTGATTGTTGAGATATTTAGAAAAATGTGAAAAGTATATCTATATAAATTAATATCATAAAAACAACAGTTAATATTCATTTACCTGCAGCAGACATAGGTCAAATATTAATGCAGTTGAATTTACCATTGTGTAAGTTTATATGAAATCTTATAAAACCTTGTACATAGCATGGTTTTGGAATTATTGATGCAAATATGAACAAGCAATATTTGACACCTAAAGACGTCAGTAGGAGTTAACTGCAAATGCACCTGGAGGCGTCTCTCAGATGTAATGAGTTATACAGACTCTATTCAGCATATATTCAATATGTATCTGCATACTCAACTTTTATTTTACTGTCAAGTCATATTTCTGTAGATTTAGTAGCATTCTTTACATTCTTATAGCTGTCATTTACAACAACTATATTAAACTGCTCTGCAAAGTCTTATGATTGCTCTCAACCAATGCGTCTTGCCTGCATTTGCATATACAACAGTTTTCCAGTCCATGCACCATGGGTACCTATTGTTCCTTTCTCAATTAGAGCACACCTGACCTGAACATTAGTACAGGCTCTTGATCCATAAGCTGTTTATATGCTGTCCTGCAGATGTAAACTGACTAAATCTATTTGCAAAACAACTGATTTAGTAATGTTACATAAAAGCTGGTGCTTCATTCTCAAGATTATTAACACTTCAGAAACTTTGCTCCTATCCCTCTTCCCATTCTGTGCTACGCTCTCAAAACATTCTTAAAGGTAATATAATGACTGGCATATTTGGTATAAACATTCCTAAGTGCTGTACTATTCCACTGACTTAGCCATTTTTTCCTGTGGTGCTCATGTTCTCAGTTCTTCTTCTTTCGGCTTTAGGGGTTGCCACAGCAGGACTACAGTCCGCTAATGATTGGTAGTAGATTTTTACGGTGCCGAGATGCCAACCCAACGCCCAGCCTTCAATGAAGGCATGTCCATTCACGTATGTCTTATGCAGATCTAATCCTTCTGAGTTTAAAATGTGACCCATATATTTCAGAATGATTACACAAATTTTCACCTTGTTCCTGTCTGATTTTAGATTTTAGTGCCTTGACTTGTTCTGCAGCTTAACTGGCCTTGTGTTGTGTTATTGGTTGGTCTGCCACCATGCAGAAAACAATCAATAATGTTAAACCTGTCTCAATACCTCTTTAACAACTTGTTATGTGTTAAGCTCTGAAGTCAATACAATTCTGAAATTTCAAATGCTTAGAATGAAATTTCCAGATTATGGGGATAAACCTAACAAGATATATTTATTATTACTATATGCATTATTATGGCATTTACATCTAAACTAAAAGCACAGGTGAAACCTTCAGACTTACAATACTTTCTAGCTTCTCCAAAACGCACCTGTGGGCTAAACTTATTATCCAAACATATATAGTTGGCTTCTTCTGGAATGTAATATTCACAGGTTTTCTGACTTTTGCAGCAATATGCAATCATATATTTAATAGTGTCTTCTTATGTTTGACACTTGGGTTTTGTTGAATATGTTTTTGTCAAAGCTGTACTTTTTAAAAAATGTTATTAAAAATTGATCATCATAACATTAAACACACCGTGCCGACATTCTACAATCTGTGCTGTGACTGTCAGGAACAGCTCTAGTACTGGTAAAAACTAAAGGGTAGCTTGAAAAATACTCTTTCTTTAATGTGCTGTATTAAATGTACAAAGCTCTGAGCTATCCTCATCTAGTATAATCTGCCAGAATTCCTCACTGGCAGCAAAAAGAGAAAAAGTATTTTGTATCAGGCACAGTAGGAACTTCGTCTATCAGCAAAGGATCATACTCTCTTTTTCACCACTGTATTTATATATTGTGAATCTATGCAGATTCTGATTTACCCCATTTATTTACATCAACAATACTAATGAACCATTTAGTAGGTTTGGATTGTGTCACAAAAACAGCCAAACTCTCCATTCCTTTAATCATCGGTAATATTTTTTCTCCTACAGTTACTAGCAGTTTATTAAGGGCTTGGACTATTGATAATACATCTTAAGATATTTTATTAAAGCAACCTCCTGACAAATAACTCTGTTCGCTGAACAAGTCTATAGCCCAATGAATGTGTCTGCACATTTCTTTGAAAATGCTTTTGAATCTGTCATTGTATATTTCTGATTGATATATCAGTTTCATTTACTAAATTTTACTGTTTGTGCAATCTTTCTGTAAAACACCTGTTTTCCACATGTCCCAGGAATATTCCTGGTATCTGTCTGCACTGCATCTATTTAATATACCTGAGCAGTAGTAGTCCAGGAAATATTCATGCTGGATGTACAGATACCTCTGTGCTTCTATGCTTTGTATTCATCTTGTCATGCCAAGCTTCTCACATCTTAAGTAACCTAATATATTTGCTTCATTCACAGTCTGATCCAGACATAACTTCAAATATTATCTTATATTTCCTATTCTTGTACTCACATAATAGCAGTAACTTACCCAAAGACTTCATTGCCAGACTGTATATGTCAGTGTAAGCTAATGACTCAACGTGTCTTGAAACGTCAAAGCTTTAAATGCAGATTCTATTAAAATATTATATGCAGTTTCCGATGACTAACTACTTTTAGTACATTGCATTGTCTAAGTCTGCACTATATTCTGGTTCTGCATTTCCACTGTTGTGCAAGTATCTCAGGTTCTTTCTTATGTTTATTTGCCATGACACTTAAATTATACAAAGCATTCTTATTTTGCTTCACACGTTCCTATAAATCATATCATCATATTTGCCTGCACAAATTTTCTTAAAGGCAAAACAGTTTATATTATTTGTGCTTATAACCATAAGCAGTGCATGAGGTTTTATTCTCAATTGCTCAACAAGTCCTTGCTGCCATTCTGCATACCATGCACCTCTCTTTAGGTCTTTGTTAGTATTACTGTTGTGCACTTTAACTTTGCTCCACTGTCAGTTGATTTGTAGTCATAATTATAATTTTGCACACCACTTCTTTTTCTGTTAATTCTTAACTGAAGGAAATCTGCAGCTGTTTGTTCATTTTGTACTCATTTAAATAAATATCAGTAGTTTCCCATGTACCTTGTTCCTTGGGAAGAATAAATTCCCATGTACCTTGTTCCTTGGGAAGAATAAATTCCCATGTACCTTGTTCCTTGGGAAGAATAAATGACAATTGACAGAATTTTTATCTTTGTTTCACAAAACATTTTAAATTTCTATCTGGTAATTTACTGTTTTCATTTTCCTTAAGGTTAGAAATCTTGAATATATTTACTGGCTTCCTCGTATGGGACAAGTATCATCAGGAGTGGCCTTAGGTCAACTGGTACCCTAGGCAAACCATGGAGCCCCCCACCACATCACCTGGTGCCCCCATCCTGGTCTAACTACATTAAATAAACACTGGAAAAGCGCCCCTGCTAGAGCGGTGCCATAGGCAGCCGCCTAGTTGGCATATGCCTAAGGCCGGCTATGAGTATCATCCCTCATAGTGACTGTTCCACCTCCTGTCTTCAGGGAAATGATTCAGAAGCATCAGGTGTAGACCATGAAGATTCAAGAATAGTTTCTTTCGTAAAGCGATCAGACTTTTCATAGGTTTATAGGTAGGTACTAGGCTATCTGCCTGAGGACATTTATAAGCCTAGCCAGAGTGTGTCGGCTTTCGCCACCCCATTGATTAATTAACTGAACCTCTGTCAAGCAGAGCCAATGAAGTGATCCCAGGGGTGTACTTTCTGTTACCCATCCACTCATCAAGGCTTCTCTTGAAGAGTGTTAGTGAGGGGCTCTGCCTAATGTAGTTAGTAATTTTGTTCCAAAGCATGGGGAGTCTCTGTGACAGGAAACTGTCCCTCCAGCATGTTCTATTTATTGTTGTGGCAAGGTTTAGCTCACTAGAGCGCGTGGCTCGCAGTGACTTGGATTTCTTTAGGTGGTGCATGTCCATCAATTCTGAGTTGGACATGGCTTTGTAAGTCAGGCAGAGATCACCTCTGAGTAAGCGATATGCCACTGAGTACAGACGGAGTTTTTTCAGTCTGGCTGCATAGGACATATGTTTGAGGCCAGTAATCCTCTTGGTGAGGTGCTTTTGTGCTCTTTCAAGCTGTTGGAAGTGTCTTGTGAGGTACATCCCAAATGGGGCATTGTACTCTATGATGGGTCTGATGAGTGACGAGTAGAGGGGTACTATAACCTCTTTATTTCTAGATGCGAACCCCTTAGTAATTAGATGGGCCACATAGAAGGATTTCCTAACTACTTTGGCAATATGATTGTCAAAGGAGAGATTACTATCTACCTGGGTCCCCAGATCTCTTATTACCTCTTCTGTATTAAGGGGGCTGCCACCTATGTGGTAATTCGTGGGTGTTTTGTTTTTCCCAAACAGGATGACTATGCATTTTTTGGCATTTAGCTTGAGGCCATGACTTTGACACCAGGTGTCTGTCGCAGTAAGGCCTTTTTGGAGGATGTCCATGTCAGCCGGAGAGTCAATTATGGCTCCCGGTTTGCAGTCATTGGCAAACTTGATTAGCCATAGTCCTCCTTCTTGTTGAGCAACTAACCTTAATGTCAACAGTCCCTCAGTTCCTGAGAACACCATAAGTGCAATATGATTGTCTTTACTGTTATAGGATTAAATTATTTTATTTATCTAAGTTATGCAATCTGAACTAAATTATTATTTGCACAAGTACGGGAGCTGTGAATTATGCTATGCTGCTATCCAGTCCTAAAAATGGTAGTGGGTAAGTTACCTGTGTGTTTATTTATATCTGTACTGTCTATAATGTCTTGCATTACATGCATCCTTCACCATCTAGTGAAAACTGTTTTTCAATGCACATGAGCCTGAAGTAAAAACATTTCATCCAGTGATGTACTGCATTTGTTGATATGAATGACAATAAAGTTTACTTTGACTTTTTACAAGTTGTACCTTCTCTGGCTTGTCTGCAGTTCCACTCACTGTGAGCTACAAATCAAATATCTAGATCAGGGTGTCCAACAGATGGCCCAAGGGCCACATTCTGTCCCTCCAAATAATTTTATCTGGTCCTCAGTATGACCTACACAAAAGTGTTTTGACAGGACAGATGCATAGGGACATGGTAATGTGGCTCTCCAAACCTTGTCAAGTATAAGTGGCCCCTAAGCCAAAATGTTTGGACACCCCGGTCTAGATCCATAGTTTATACTTTTCTGACAAATTTCATTACAGTATGAGATTTGTATTAGTATTAATTTTACTAAGTATAATTGGATACCCTGCTAAGAGCCTTAGAGTAGCTGGCTTTGGAGTGTTCTGGTGACAGTATTTAACTTATAGTCTGGGCAGGAAGGGGACACATAGCTGGTAAATCTTTACCAGCCTCTCTCAGGTGTGGGTGAAAATCAAAACTCCAAGAGTGTGTGTCAGCTACTTGGAGCAGTGACACAGAGCACTGGATTCACAGAGAGAGTGGTGGAGGACTTGGCTTGGAACATTCAGCTGAGGACTCAACTCTACAGCTGTGGTCAGCATGGAGTCTTGTTTGGGGCCTGGTGAGAGAGAGAGAGCGCTGCATCTGGAGATACTGTGGTTATCTATTCTTGTTTCAAGTAACGCCCCTCACCGGTGCCATTGATGAGGACTGAAGCTCCGATATGTGATGTCCCTCCTCTGAACCAGTGATCAAGGAGTCTCAATCCTCACCACAGACACATGTGAGGGATGTTCACTTGGAACAAGAATAGATACACACAGTATTTCCAGATGCAGCTCTCTGTACCAAGCACAGTTTCCCTTAAGAGTACAAAGGGAACACACTCCCATCCTGGGGCTGGGTTTTCCTCTCTCTCACCAGGCCTCATGTTAAGTTTTTGAGGGCCTTGTTTACTGCGTCAAAACAGTTGGGGGAAAAAACTCATTTATGCAGTACATCCCAAAGAAAATCCACAAGGTAGACTTAAAGATTCTTGTAAAATCAATGATAAATCTTACTACAACTTTAGTGTCAACTTGAACATCCTGGAGTAGAGAGATGGACACAGCAAGCTGGACTTATATTTAATGTTAGTTTGATGCTACACCAGTTAACTTGGGCTGGAAGAAATGCATTTTGTCAACTAGACGTTTGGACATATTGACTTCTGTATGCAGTAAAGATACAGGAAAGCAGTTATTTACTGGAGTGAGTAGGGTCTCATCAGTTTGTATACTGTTATAGTGGAGATTTTCTATGATACAGATGAGTCATCTCTCTTTTGAACATGTTAAAACAAGCTTGTGAGAGACTTAACTGGATTTTCATTATCTTGTAAAACTCAGCTTTGGAACCAACCTGGCCAAGGGCCAGTATGATCAGAACTTCATTCACAGATTTATAAGTACTAGGCTAGCTGCCCTTGTGGGCCATTTTCAGCTTAGCCAATTTCCCTTAGTGAAAATCAAACCTTGTACCCGTTGTCTGTGAGATAAACACCTTAACCATTACACTAACCCCGACCCTGATTAATAAGTCTGCTTATTTTATTGAGCAGCTGCTATTGATTTCAGGATGGGCAAATCAGTGAGATGAGATGTGATAACTTAAGAACAGAAATTAACTTGAAATACTGTGCTGCCTCCTTTATATTTAGTTATTGCATTTGTCTTGATTTTGTGCAGCAAAACAAAGAAATACTAGAATGCAGATTTGATAGCTAAGGTAGCTATAAAAGAGGGACAAATTGTGTCCTTAAGTTGTTTAAACCAGAATTAAACTGGATATTGTTATGACTTAAGAAACATGATAAAGCAGTAATAAAAAAAGAGTTTACCTTGAAAACATCGAAGCACAATATCTTGATCATCAGCATACTGAGACTGTAATCTCTAAAGACCAAAATGCCAAAGACCACAATACTGAACTCCTAAAATGTACCCCCTGTAGGACGCATGTTAGCTTTTATTTCTGGGTCTGCACTGGTAGGGACAATCAATACTCATATATATATATATATATATATATATATATATATATATATATATATATATTTTTTTTTTTTATTTTGTGGTCTTCAATGTATTAGTCTTTAGATATTATGGTCTCAAAATGCTGATTTTCAAGATTTTGTGTTTTAGTGTTTTCATAACAAACATAAAAAAAATCAAGTACATCTGTGTTTCATTATTCCGATAAAGCCTCTGGAATTTATGGCGGAGAAAAATAATTTAACAAAGAGGCATTGTTGGCAGTATTTTGATTTTTTTCTTTTTATATTCCTTAAGAAGTCATTCTTCTGCCTCTGTGTTGCTTCAGCTAGGATCTTTATTGGTCAACTTCCAAGCACACAAGACTGCAATGTATCTGTTTCCAGAAAAGGTTGAGAGCTTTTCTTAATCAGTATACCAGTTCTGTTTTCCCCTGCAATGTGTCTCAATGTGTTATCTGATTTTGACATGGATTTGTGTATACAAATCGAAACAATAAGGCAGAAGATCACTGAAAAAACAATCAGTAAAAACAAAATGAAAACTCTAGCAAAGCTAGAACTTCCACTGAGTGACCTCCCAAACCTCTTGTGTCAGAGGCACATGGGATATATGCAAATGACCCTTATGAACATCAGGTGTTTCAGCTAATTGGCAATTTTGAAAGCCCATGACTTGTTTCGTCATTTTAATGGACAATTTTAGGCCAGTAAAGCCAGACCCCACTAGCTGTGGATATGCATATTCGGCCTTGTTATGACCTCGTCAGCAAAGCACAAAAAGAGCACTATGATGTTCATAAGGGTCATTTGCATATATCCCATGTGCCTCTGACACAAGAGCTTTGGGAGGTCACTCAGTGGAAGTTCTAGCTTTGCTGGAGTTTTCATTTTGTTTTTACTGTATACAAACTGAAAAAGTTATTAACAGTAATCTCTAGAGTCATAATACAGCCATCAGTCTTGGCATACAGTGGAACCTTAGAATACAGATAAAAATCTCTCTAGCACTACAAAGACCAACCCAAAAGTCTCATTTTGCTCAATTTCTAGATTTACACAATCAAAAATATGTAATTGCATGACAAGTACTATTCTTGATGGCCCAAATAAAGAAACTAAATCCATTTAACCCATGTAACATGTTAAACAATCCAGTTAAAAAGTTACTCTTTATATATGGCTGTTTCTCAATTAAATACATGCTGTTACCATTAGGATGAGGCCCTTATCAAGAATATATTTAACAGCAGCATAAATACAGCACTGGTTAAAACTAAACTTTAAACCCTATAGGATCCAGATCCCCTTTTAACCCCTGCTGAAAGATCTACCTTAAAAATAAGTATCTTGTGTGCAAATGCAAAACTTAATCAAGAAGCAACTTTCAGGTTGGTCTTTGTAATGGTGGAGGCATTGTATTCAGCATTTTAAGACCATGGTTAGTATTTTTAACACTCTTATATTTGAAATGCATTACTGAAACAAGCATGTCTCGATGCAAAATAAAGCCACTCAAGTGATGCTTTTGGTAGCAATAATGACTGCAAGTAGAAGTTTAGGGGCATAATTTTTAATTTCATAAGCAAATAATTGTTACTATTTGCAAACAATATTACTGTATCTGTATTGCAGTACTCTGAAGGGATTGTAGAAACTATCAAGTATGGATCACTCTGTCATCAATTGGGTTGTCTGACATTAGCAAACCAAACCCTAACTTGAGTGAACAGAAGTCTGAGTAGTACAGGCAACAGTCGCCCTGTTTACACAATGAAATAGGGAGCTTGCCACATAAGAAAAACTGCATGAAATCAACAGCACCGAGTACAAAACATGCTTTAAAACAAAACCCAGAATCAGGCTATAAAATAATCCACAGAAGATAAAGTATTTGTGAGAAATCTCACTTTTCTGGCAAAAAGTTGCTCTGCTTTGACGTCATTAAATGGAACATTTTAGTATAGTTTGTATGTATAACTCAAAGTGCAAATCATGAATTCTGCTTTAACATTTTCAAAAAGAAGCATTAAATAAAAATGGAAAATGCTGCCAAAAATATAACAGCTGTTGGAAACTAATTTTAGAAAGAATATTTCTGTTATGAAATTGCATTAAGTGAATCAGCAAAACAGCCCTGCATGTAAAACATCTGTCTGGAAAAAAAAAAAAACATTTCATATACAATAGGACTGGTAAAAGAGCAGAGACTTGAAAAGAACTTTAAGGAGAGAACTGTTCTGCAGTACCACCTGCATATTTAGTATGTAATATCAATCAAAACAGTCTGTTAATAATATGCATCACTCCAGGCACATTTCATCCATAAAACTGACTATTTCAGTAGTCAGGGAATAATATTACTATGTCTGTATTTCATCACTGAGATGTAGCACAGAATCAACTTCTTCCAAATAGCATTAAATATCTCTACACATCACCCTAGCAAGTGATATGTACTTTAAATGTACAATCATTAATATCACTTAATGACCCAAGAGTGTACTGGGACCTATTATGAGTGAAGGAGCTGATGGCAGCGGTTTAAAAGGTACAGAATAAATTACTATTTGCTGCAGGTTCTGCGTTTTGTGTGAGTCAAAGAACAAAGGGATGCTGGAAGTGTTAAGAAAGTTCTGAATGCCAACAACATCTGAACAAGTGAAACATGCAGTTGTGTAAGCTGAACTCACCATAACCGTAGACATGTGAATGATCATTGCTGCAGGAGACTTAGCTAAATCAGCTATATTCTGCCAATGATATAATAGCTGGCCAGCTTCCAAAGCTTCAGTGCACCTTCCATGCACCCCAACTGTCTAGCAGCTTCAGCTGAGAAGACTAAAAGACAAATTTGGGTGCAAAGCCTTTCAGAGCTTTCCTAACATTGAGAGTGGGAGGCTAAGCCCTTGACTGGACAAGGTTATGAATAACAAAAAAATAAATGTTCCCACCCCGGCATAAAAAGCACATCAAAACACAAGGGAGGTGGAAGGAGGGAACAGCTACTGCAGCAGTGATCATTCCAACATCTGCTATAATGGTAAGTTCAGCTTACATGACTGTATTGTGTTCTTCACATTAATCACTACTGCAGTAGCCTCGTAGATTACCACAGATAAATATATTTGAGAGGTGGAAGGAGATAGGTCCAAGAACTCCTGGAGAATGAGCCTAGCAAAGCTTGAACTAGACCTAGAGAAGGAGTCAAGCTTATAATGCTTTGTAAAAGTATGTACAGAGGACCACGTAACAGTTTTTGAAATATGTCTAGATTCTACCCTTTCCAAAAACCCATAGATGAAGCGAAGGCCCTGGTAGAGTGAGCCTTGACCCTGCCTGGAATAGATTTGGCATGGTGAGTTTAACAAAAGGTAATAGCTTTAGACAACCATTTGGAAATAATCTATTTTGACAAAAGTTGTCCCTTCTTACCTTCACAAGAAATAAATTATCTGAAGATTTGAGAAAGATATTTCTGTCAAGATAGTACCAAAGATGTCTGTGGGCATCCAAGGTATGGAGTATCCTTTCTTCCTCATTTTTAGATTCAGTAAAGAAAACAGGGAGCTAAATAGTTTGGCTTGATGTAAACTTGGATGCCACTTTAGACATAAAAGAAGGATTAGTTCTCAAAGAAACCCTGTCCATCTGGAAAATGAGGTATGGCCGACTCAACATGAGAGCATGCAACTCATGTAGCCTTCTTGCAGAGGTCAGAGGAATCAGTAAAACTGCCTTCCATGTTAAGAACTTCAAGTCAACCAGATGTCCTGATTCAAATGGAGCAAGTGTAAGCTTCAATAACACAAAATTAAGATCCAAAGGATGAGCCATAAGTTTACCTGGCTGCCTCTTATTCACAACCCCTTTCAAGAACATATTAATATGAGACTGCTTTGAAAGAGGAGAATCTATTGGCAGACATCCTGAAATTTCCGATAAATGAACCCTAACAGAGGAATAAGAAAGGCCATAGGACAGTAACTCACACAAGTGTAAAACCAGAGAACTTCTAGCCCTGAATGGGTGCTGGTTATCTTTTTGACACAAACTAGAAAACCTTTTCCATTTGCTAATATATTATTTTCTAGTAGCAGGCTTTCTGGCCTCCATTAGTACCTGCTGCATGTCCTCAGTAAACAAGTGTCTAAAAAGACTTAAGAACTTATCATCTAATATCAAACACCCTGGTTCTTGTGTGAATAGATCCCGTCTGTGAGGAAGCTTGTATTAATTGTCCCTGGCCATTTCTGATAGAGAGAAAGAAACAGTTGTGTAGGCCAGAAGGGAGTCCCCACAGTGATCTTGGGGTATTACTTCTGAAAATTCAGAAGTAGCCTAGATATTAGTGGAAAGGCTGGAAAAGCATATAGGAATATTTCAGTAGAAAAGAAAAGGATTTGTCTTCAAGGCTTTCTTACATAGTCCTAGTACACAATCCTGCCAGTTGATTGTTCAAACAGGAGGCAAAAATGTCTACTTGCAGAACTCCCCACAGATGGATCAAATGTTAGAAGACTCCATGATCTAGTTTCCATTCAATAAGAGGTAACCCTGGTCCTGCTCAGCTTGTCTACCACACAGTTTTGCTCTGATAGAATGCTGGATGCTGTAGAGTTTGATTGTGCTTTGAAGCTATATCCCAAGCTAACATGGTAAGTCTACAAAGGGATACAACCTGGTTCCCCCTTGCTTGTGGAAATGCCACATGATTGTGCTATTGTCTACAATCACTTGAAGAGGTACAGGGTTCCAAAGATGGTTCAGAGAGTTCAGTAGCTTGATTTGGGTAAGCATCTCCTAGATATTTATGTGCTTGTGACTTTCCTTCGTGTCCCACATCACTGCACTTTTCTCTCTCCTAAACTGCCCCCCAAACAAAGTCTGAAGCATTTCTGGTTACTGACTGCTTTGGAGCAGGGAGGGAAAAAGGAATACCTGGATTTAAAGATATCTGTTATTTCTACCAAAATATTGCTCTTCTGACTAACCCCTTGCACTGGGATTTGAAAAGATAAAGGGGGTTGATGATAGGACCAAAACAATTTCACTTACTACTGTAACTTTCTCATGGGGGACCTTGCCAGGGGTGTCATGAGAATAGTACAGTTGTGTAAAATCCTACCATAACGCAAAATGTCCTTCTCTTCACTGTTGCACTATTCATTACACTTGGGATCCCCTGCTAAGGCTGGCCTGATGTCTGGCTAGTATACCAAAGCCTTTAGGTTGTTTTAATTACATCGTGCATCACATGCATGCTCCTTACATAGCATAGGGCATAAAGGTGATGTCCAGGCGTACCTCAGAACTGAGTGCCCCAGTAGGAGTACAAGTTCAAGGGAAAAAAAGATAATCAGTACATCCAGAAGAGAAATGGACCAGGGGATGGAGAGAGGGAGTCAGTGCTGCAACAGTGAAGAGAAGGACATCTACCATCATGGTAAGATTTTACACAACTGTACTGTGTCCTTCCATTTGACCACAGCAGTATTCAATACACTAGGGAGAGTGTCAAAGCTCAGGATGAAGAGGAGGAGGAGGAAGGACCAGCAGAGCTCTCTAGGAAGACATAAAGGATGGCCCTAGCAAAACCACCTCTAGCTCTGGAGATTCCATCCAACTTGTAGTGATTGTTAAATGTATGCACAGAAGCCAAGGCAGCTGCCTCAAGAATACAGTTAGTATCCAAAACCTTAATAATAGCACCAGAAAAAGCCACAGCACTAGAAGAATGTGCCTTAACAGAAGAGGGAGGACTCTTACCAAGAGAGGATTAAAAAAACGAAATAGCTTTAGAAATCCAAGAAGAAATAATTTGCTTGGACACAGCCAATCCTAAGGACCTGGGATGAAAGTAAACAAACAGCTGATCATATTTATGAACAGTCTTTGTCTTATCCCAATAAAACCGGAGTTGCCTATACATATCCAATGTGTGCAGTACCTTCTCACTAGCAGATTGGGGAGAAGGGAAAAAAGTAGTCAAATTAATAGACTGATTAAGGGACAACTCATTCACCACATTGGGCATAAAAGGAGGATTAATATGCAAGGACACCCTGCCCTTATGAAACACTAAAAAAGGAGAACAAGCCATAAGGGCTTGAAGCTCATACACCCATCTGGTAGAAGTAAGGGATAACAAAAGTACAGTCTTCCAAGAGCAATGTTGCAAGGAAGCTGAAGCTGCAGGCTCAAAAGAAGCCAGAGTCAATTTTTCCAAAACAAAATTAAGATGCCAGTGAGGAGGAACAGGCTTTTTGGGAGGCCTAATATGAACGACTCCTTTAAGGAATCATTTAGCTTCAAATCTAGAAGCTTAAAGAGGAAATAAAGGCAGACAAGGAAAGATATCTAATAAGTGGGCCTTAACAGAAGAATAAGCCAGCCCAGCATTGTGCAATTCACACAGATAAGAGACAACCAAAAAACATTTACAGAAAGTGGATCCAGGTTACGAGAAAGAAACCAAACAGAAAACCTCTTCCATTTGGATAAGTAGGACTGGGTTTCCTGGTGTCTTGTAGGACCCTAAGCATGTCCTCAGAAAAAAGTGCCTATGTGAAATGAAAATCCTATATATATATATATATATATATATATATATATATATATATATTTTTTTTTTTGTGGACTTCAACGTTTTGGTCCTTAGATATTATGGTCTCAAAATACTGATTTTCCAGATTTTGTGTTTCATTGTTTTCATAGTAAACATAAAAAACACACCAAGTACATCTGTGTTTCATTATTCTGATAAAGTCTCTGGAATTATGGCGGAGAAAAACAATTTAACAAAGAGGCATTGTTGGCAGTATTTTGATTTTTCTCTTTTTATATTCCTTAAGAAGTCATTCTTCTGCCTCTACATTGCTTCAGACAGGATCTTTATTGGTCATCTCCCAAGCACACAAGACTAGAATGTAACAGTTTCCAGAAAAGGTTGTGAGCTTTTATAATCAGTATGCCCCTCTGTTTTCCCATACAATATGTCTCACTGTGTTATCTGATTTTGACTTGGATTTGTGTAAACAAATTGGAAAATTATTAACAGTAATCTCTAGAGCCATAATACAGCTATCAGATTTGGCATACAGTGGAGCCTTAGAATACAGATACAAATGTCTATAGCAATACAAAGACCAACTCAAAAGTTTCATTTTGATCAGTTTCTGGATTTGCACAATCAGAAATATGTCATTGCACAACAAGTACTATTCTTGATAGTCCAAATAATGAAATTAAATCCATTTAACCCACGTTAAACAATCCAGT
Organism: Protopterus annectens; assembly: GCF_019279795.1. Classification (NCBI taxonomy): domain Eukaryota; kingdom Metazoa; phylum Chordata; order Ceratodontiformes; family Protopteridae; genus Protopterus; species Protopterus annectens. The sequence continues at coordinate 323,354,456 of NC_056749.1, forward strand.
TAAAAAGTTACTCCTTATATATGGCTGTTTCTCAATTAAATACATGCTGTTACCATTAGGATGAGGCCCTTATCAAGATTATATTTAACAGCAGCATAAATACAGCACTGGTTAAAACTCAACTTCAAATCCTAAAGGATGCAGATCCCCTTTTAACCCCTGCTGAAAGATCTACCTTAAAAATAAGTATCTTGTGTGCAAATGCAAAACTTAATCAAGAAGCAACTTTCAGGTTGGTCTTTGTAATGGTGGAGGCATTGTATTCATCATTTTAAGACCATGGTTAGTATTTTTAACACTCTTATATTTGAAATGCATTACTGAAACAAGCATGTCTCGATGCAAAATAATATCACTCAAGTGATGCTTTTGGTAGCAATAATGACTGCAAGTAGAAGTTTAGGGGCATAATTTTTAATTTCATAAGCAAATAATTGTTACTATTTGCAAACAATATTACTGTATCTGTATTGCAGTACTCTGAAGGGATTATAGAAACTATCAAGTATGGATCACTCTGTCATCAATTGGGTTGTCTGACATTAGCAAACCACACCCTAACTTGAGTGAACAGAAGTCTGAATAGTACAGGCAACAGTCACCCTGTTTACATAATGAAATAGGGAGCTTGCCACATAAGGAAAAACTGCATGAAATCAACAGCACCGAGTACAAAACATGCTTTAAAACAAAACCCAGAAACAGGCTATAAAATAATCCACAGAAGATAAAGTATTTGTGAGAAATCTCAAGTGCAAATCATGAATTCTGCTTTAACATTTTCTAAAAGAAGCATTAAATAAAAATGGAAAATGCAGCCAAAAATATAAGAGCTCTTGGAAACTAATTTTAGAAAGAATATTGCTGGTATGAAATTGCATTAAATAAATCAGCAAAACAGCCCTTCATGTAAAACATCTGTCTGGAAAAAAAAAGCATTTCATATACAATAGGACTGGTAAAAGAGCAGAGACTTGAAAAGAACTTTAATGTGAGAACTGTTCTGCAGTATCTCCTGCATATTTAGCGTGTAATATCAATAAAAACACAGTCTGTTAATTATATCACTCCAGGCACGTTACATCCATAAAACTGACTATTTCGGTAGTCAGGGAATAATATTACTATGTCTGTATTGTATCACTGAGATGTAACACAGAATCAGCCTCTTCCAAATAGCATTAAATATCTCTACACTTCACCCTAGCAAATGACATGTACTTTAAATGTACAATCATTAATATCACTTAATGACTCAAGAGTATACTGGGACCTATTATGAGTGAAGGAGCTGATGGCAGCAGTTTAAAAGGTACAGAATAAATTATTATTTACTGCAGGTTCTGTGTTTTGTGTGAGTCAAAGAACAAGGGGATGCTGGAAGTTTTAAGAAAGTTCTGAATGCCAACAACATCTGAACAAGTGAAATGTACAGTTGTGCAAGTTGAACTTACCATAACCGTAGACATGTGATTGATCATTGCTGCAGGAGACTTAGCTATATCGGCTATATCCTGCCAAGGATATAATAGCTGGCCAGCTTCCAAAGCTTCAGAGCACCTTCCGTGCACCCCAACTGTCTAGTGACTTCAGCTAAGAAGACTAAAAGACAAGTTTGGGTGCAAAACCTTTCAGAGCTTTCCTACCAGTGGCAGTGGGAGGCTAAGCCTTTGACAGGACAAGGTCAAGGATAACAGAAAATAAATGTCCACACCCTGGCATAAAAAGCACACCAAAACACAAGGGGGATGGAAGGAGGGAGCAGCTACTGCAGTAGTGATCATTTGAACATCTACTATAATGGTACGTTCAGTTTACATGACTGTACTGTGTTCTTCACATTAATCATTACTGCAGTAGCCTTAGCTATATAGGTAGATTACCACAGATAAATATATTTGAGAGATGGAAGGAGATAGGTCCAATAACTCCTGGAAAATGAGTCTAGCAAAGTTTGAACTAGACCTAGAGAAGGAGTCAAGCTTATAGTGCTTTGTAAAAGTGCATACAGAGGACCATATAACAGCTTTTAAAATATGTCTAGATTCTACCCTTTCCAAAAACCCATAGATGAAGTGAACACCCTGGCAGAGTGAGCCTTGACTCTACCTGGAATAAATTTGGCACGGTGGGTTTAACAAAAGGTAACAGCTCTACACAACCATTTGTAAATAGTTTATTTTGACAAAAGTTGTCCCTTCTTACCTATCCAGGGGTATCATGAGAATAGTACAGATGTGTAAAATCTTACCATAACAGTAAATGTCCTTCTCTTCACTTTTGCGGTATTCATTATGCTAGGGATCCCCTGCTAAGGCTGGTCTGATGTCTGGCCAGAATACCAAAGCCTTCAGGTTGGTTTAAGTTACGCTGTACATCCCATGTATGCTCCTTAGGTTCATAGGTTCATAGGTTAGTGCTAGGCTAACTGTCCTTGTGAGACATTTTAAGCCTAGCCAGTTATCCCCTGTGAGATTCAAACCCTGTACCTTGTGTTTGTAAGGCAAACACCTTAACCATTAGGCCACCCTCCCAACAAGGTTGGGAGGGTGGCCTAATGGTTAAGGTGTTTGCCTTACAAACACAAGGTACAGGGTTTGAATTTCACAGGGGATAACTGGCTAGGCTTAAAATGGCTCACAAGGGCAGTTAGCTTAGTACTAATCTATGAACCTATGAAATCTACATCTTCAATCTGTAAAGCTTTTGTCTGTGGTGAGAATCAAACCTTGCCCCTTGTGTTTGAAAGGCATACACCTTAATTTGCATAGCATAGGGCATAAAGGTGTCGTCCAGATGTACCATCCTCAGAACTTAGAGCCCCAGTAGGAATACCAGTCCAAAGAAAAGAAAGATATCAGTACAGCCAAAAGAGAAATGGACCAGGGGATGGAGAGAGGGAGTCAATACTGCAACAGTGAAGAGAAGGACATCTATCATTATGGTAAGATTTTACACAACTGTACTGTGTCCTTCCATTTGACCATAGCAGTATTCAATACACTAGGGAGAGTGTCAAAGCTCAGGATGAAGAGGAGGAGGAGGAAAGACCAGCAGAGCTCTCTAGGAAGATATGAAGGATGGCCCTAGCAAAACCACCTCTATCTCTGGAGATTCCATCCAACTTGTAGTGCTTGTAAAATGTATGCACAGAAGCCCAGGTAGCTACCTCAAGAATAGAGTTAGTATCCAAAACCTTAAATAAAGCACCAGAAAAAGTCACAGCACTAGTAGAATGAGCCCAATCAGAAGACGGAGGGCTCTTATCAAGAGAGGAATAACAAAAAGAAATGGCTTTAGAAATCTGAGAAAAAAATAGTTTGCTTGGACACAGACAATCCTAAGGACTTAGGATGAAAGTAAACATGCAGCTGATCAGATTTATGAACAGTCTTCATCTTATCCCAATAAAATCTGAGTTGTCTATGCATATTCAATGTGTGCAGTACCTTCACAGTAGCAGATTGGGGAGAAGGGAAAAACATGGGCAAATTAATAGACTGATTAAGGGACAACTCATTCACCACATTGGGCATAAAAGAAGGATTAGTATGCAAGGACACCCTGCCCTTATGGAACAAGCCATAAGGGCTTGAAGCTCATACACCCATTTGGTCGAAGTAAGGGCTAACAAAAGTACAGTCTTCCAATAGCAATGCTGCAAGGAAGCTGAGGCTGCAGGCTCGAAAGGAGCCAGAGTCAATTTTTTCAAAGCAAAATTAGGATGCTAGTGAGGAGGAACAGGCTTCCTGGAGGTCAAATATGAAGGATGCCTTTAAGGAATCATTTAGCTTCAAATCTATGACTTAAAGGAGGAAATAAAGGCAGACTAGCAGAGATAGCTTTTGAAAAGTGGGCCTTAAATGACGAATAAGCCAGCCCAGCATTGTACAGTTCACACTGATAAGAGACAACCAAAGAACATTCACAGAAAGTGGATCAAGGTTACGAAAAGGACACCAAAGAGAAAACCTCTTCTATTTGGATAAGTAGGTTTTCCTAGTATTGGGTTTCCTGGCCTCCTGCAGGACCCTAAGCATTTCCTCAGAAAAAACGGTGTCTATGTGAAATCAAAATCCTATCACCCACAGTGTCAGCTGAAGAGTGGACAGGTGGGAATGATGAGAGATCCCTTGTTCTGTCTGAGTAGATCTACCCTGTGAGGTAACTTGTGATGATTGCCATTGGCTAAATGCAGAAGAAGAGGGAACCGATGCTGTCTTGTTGGCCAAAAGGGAGTCACCAACAAGATTTTGGGAGTATCCTGTTGAATTTTGAACATGATTTTTGAAATGAGGGCAATGGGAGGGAAAGCATAAAGAAACGTCCCCTTCCAATTAAAAGATAGGATGTCCACTTTCCAAACCAGAAGACCTGGGACTGTGGCACAAAAAAAGAGAAAGTTGTCTGTTCAGAGGGGAGACAAAAAAATCTATTTGAGGAGTACCCCTCTGGTGGTCAGTGTCCAACAACACATCCCTATGAAGCATCCTGGGATTGAGTTTAGGTCCTGCTCATACTATCTGCCACAGTGTTTTGACCTGAAGGAATGTAAACTGTCCAAAGAGTCACTTGATACTGGACAGCAAGATCCCAACCAATGGGCAAAGAAGATAAGATCTTGTCCACCCCCCTGGTTTACATGCCATATCAGTAAGGTTTTGTCTGTAAATACCTTGAAAGGTCCTGTGGAGAAAATAGGATGAAAAGCCTGAAGAGATAGCATAAGAGCTCTCATTTGTTCAACACTGATGTGCTCTTTCTGTTGAAGAGGTGCCAAACCCCCTGCACCTTTAGGGAGCCAAACGTTGGTCCCCATCCCATGTCTGAAGCATTTGTGAACAGCTTCCGAAAGGGAAGAGGAGGAAAGAAAAGGGAGCTCTGGATTTAGAACCAATTGCTGGATCCACCAGTGAAGGTCCTTCTTGAGACAAGGTAGAAGAGGAACTACAAATTTTAGAAATCTTTTCAAAGGGAGTATCAGGACTGGTAAATTTTTCTTCCTCTGATTTAGAGTCCAAAGGAGAGGGAATCTGAGAAGAGTAAGCAAAGAATTCTTTATCCAAATCCAACTCCTCTTCAGAAGAAACCTGAGTTGAGTAGAGGACTGGGGGGTGGGGTTGCTGGAACAGAAACTCCCTGAGGAGATTTCAATGCCAAAACACTAAACAAGCCCTGATTGAAGGACTGCCATTCACTCTGTGGATCCTCAGGAGATGGAGTAATATATTTAGTCTTCCTCCTTATAAAATTTGGGATGCTCTGACCCAAGACAGCATTCAATGATTATAGCAGAGGCTTCCTCAAATTTTAGTCAGACAAAAGCACCCCTAGGCCCCTTGAAGATACTCAGCTGTGGTTCCCCTGAATGTCCAAAGTGGACATCTGCAATACCTCCTCAGACATGCTTAAAGTCAGATCCCCACCAGCTTCCAACCCAGTTGCTGCAGAGGAATCCAACAATAAAGCCAAGTGAACCTCTGGGCATTCACTCACCTTGGGAAAAACGTCCGGCGGAGGCTGAACAGCAGAACATTCTGCCCCGGGCTTCATGGTGTTTTTCAATTACATCTGTCCTTCAGAGCAAGAAGTTCTCTCCATCGTGTCCTTTACAAGAAGCTTAAGATGATGGTTTTCAAGATAAAGTGCCAAAGAAAAGAGTCTACTATGAAGGGTTTTAGGTACAAAGGCCTGACAGGTAGAAGAGGATGTATGGTCATCTGAGGCACCAAGGCAAAACAGGCACTGTTCGTGGTGGTCATTATGGGGAATCTGTCTCCCACACTGGCATTTACCCTTCTTGGATGACCTGAAACCCCACAAGCAACAATAAAAGAATAGATGAGTAAAAAATAACCTCCACTGGGCACTTATCTGGAGTGGCTTGGTGAACCAGTAACAAAATGGGCATTCAGACTAACAATCAAGAGATGGAGCTCGGACTGGCAGCAAAAAAGTTCTGACGATGGTACAGCCAAACATCACCTTTATGTCCTATGCTAAACAAGGAGCATACATGTGACATGTGGCATACCTTAAAGCAACTGAAAGGCTTTGGTATACTGACCAGATGTTGGGCCACCCTTAGCAGGTGATCCCTAGTGTAATGAATATTGTAACAGTGAAATGGAAGGACATCATGCATACCATGAGACTCAAAACCCTGATTACCACCTCACAGTTACTGAAGTCTAAATAGAAAACCTTAGAAAACTATTTAAATAAGGATCTTTTTTTTTCCCATGGAAGAAATGCTCTTTGAACTGAGGTGGCTAGGTGACATCCCAGGAACACAATCCAGTGTGAGTGAGTCACAAAAGACTTTTGACGGTTCTCTTGGAATCCCATCTTGTATAAAAGATCTCTCATCCAAGAGATATTCTTGACACTATGAAAAAGACTCTGCAAAGATAAGCAAGTCATATTAAGTCATATTAATATGGAAAAATGTGAATACACTGTAGCTTGCAATGAACTACAACTGGAGCTAGACCCTTTGTAAATATTTGGTGCAGTGGCAAAATCCAAAGCGTAAGGCAGAGACATACTAATGGGATACAGACAAACAGAACCTTAAGAAACACCTCAAGTCCAGATGAATAGTGATGTGATGATAAGCATTTTATAAGTCTAGCATTACAGGAAACTTGAAAGAGGAAGATGAGGTAACGGGTCATGAACGGACATTATTTTGAATTAGGTCACTATCACAAACAAGTTTAGGAAAGAAAGAAAGATCCAGAATTGGTCTCCAAGCATTTTCTTCTTTGATACTAGGAAAATCCTTGAATAAAAATTCTTCCACACTTGAGAAGGAGGAACTGCCTGTATCAGTCCTTGGGACAGCATATAAGGAAGAACGGGTTGAAGCAAGGTAGTCTGATCTGGAGATTGATGGATGACCCTCCTGGAAAGGAAGGATTTCTCCCACTGCCATCTGTAACCTTGATGAGTGATATTCAGAACTATTTGGATGAAGCAATCTGTTGCCAAAGAGGAAAAATGGATATTAAGACTTTCTGGAAGAAAAAGGGGGCCAAGGTGGCAGTGGGTCACAATGTCTCTTGAACAGTCATTCAGAAATGCTGGACTGTCCATGGTTTTCGGTTGGTTTGAGACTTTTTGGAACTCCCTTATCATTCCTTCCTAAATGTCTGTTTATCTGAATTCTGTTGAGAATGTTTATTCTGTTTTCTGCCAAAAATAGGAGAAAGAAAATTCCTTGGACAATATGGAAAAGCAGAGCTGAATCTTAGAGATTCCCTGGATCAGCTTGCACTTTTTATCACACTTCATGATCACCTCTGCAGCAGTGGGGCCAAACACTAAACCTCTATCCAAGGAGAATTTAGAATCTTTTTCTTATCTGGAACATTCTGAAAATGTAAACTTGCAAACCTCCTTAAAACAGTACAACTGGCCATAGCCCTGGAAAAGGTATCAACAGAGTCATACACACATTGCAAACAATAAGTGATGACCTGTGCAAAAGCAGAAACTGGGTTATTTAAAGCAAAATTTTCTTCAGAAAAAGAAAGTACAGATAACAGAACAAACTTAACACATGAACCTGACAGTTCAAAATTATGAAAAACCAAGTTGCAGATGTATACACTTTTTCTCTCATATTTATCAATAACTATACAAATCCTTATCAGAAAATTTAGGATTGGAATTAACTAAGTACTTAGTAGCAGTGGGATCAAATAAGACTAGCTGCTGGGTCAGGTTTGGGAATAGTTTATAAAAACTTAAAAGACTTGAGGAATTCTATACATGCTGTCTGCCTTTTTAGGGGCAGTTGGCTAACAAGCAGGAAAATTGCAGGCAGTAAAAAACACAGACACCCACCCACACCTTGTAAAGCTGACAGAATGGAATGAATGGGTGTAGGTGCTGAAAATCCTTCTGTAACAACTCATAGTGTTTTCTAAGGGACTGAGACCCCTCAGTGTTCTCTCACTGAAAACACTGCTATGTTCTAGCAATAGTCTCAGAGAAAAAACACCCAACAGAAGAAATCAGAAAATGAGCTTTGCTTTGAGTCTGAATCAGAAATCTGAGGGAAAAAAAATGAATTTGTCCCTGCATCTACCAGTTCAAATTCAGATTGAATCTCTTTAGGAAAAGAGGTATATCCCTCTTTCTTTTACCAAAACCTTCCTGAGAAAAATAATCAATAGCCTGAATTAAACCCTAAGCCAGACCCAGTAAACTTCTCCTGTCTAAAGAAATTTGAGAAGGAGTAGTTACATGTTTGTTTTTTGTGTTTCTTTATGACAGGAAAATAGAGCCAACTGTGTTACTAATGGCAACAGTTTTTTCCCCAGGTATGGGCCACAGCAGGGAAACCTTCCCTGTTCCCTCTTCTAGAACCTACATGAGTGGTTCTCCCTTGCCCACTGAGAGGACTCCAACAGCTGCAGTGGACATGGCTAGCCCCTAGTTTTTAGGGGTCCATATTAGAAAGTTGAAGCTTCAAAGGAGTGAACACTCTTACTTCGACACCAAATACGCAAAACCACAGAATGTCGAAAGGCCAGAACAGAGATTTTTTTCTCAGGGAAAGTGCTTGTGTAATAATCAGATTAAGTGTGCTAGATACCAAGGTATTCATTTGGTATTTATTAGCTAGATAAATTCCGCTAAGTATGCCTGTCTGTTTCAGAGGTGAACCACAGACTTTTTTCTCTTTAAGCACTGTTCTTAGTTGTAGAACACGCAAGTTGTTCAAGTGACAATCAAACTGGGGCATCAAGCTTTTGTACCTCCCAGGCTCTATATAATATGAATATTATGATGATGTAGATTAAGTGAGGTTTAATAAATAAATTCAAACTAGGCCCCCTCAAAGCTCAGTCCTCTCCAATTATTTCTCCTTAATTCATCCAGCAAAGTAGTTACAACTAGCTGACTTTAATTTATTGTGTTTGACAGCTGTCATTTATCTGACAGAACATTTATGGTTAACACTAACAAATCAGCAACTATTTCACTGATGATGTAAATAATGTAAATATATAAATGACAAGAATTAATTCATCAGAAAAATAAAATACACTAGTTCAGGGCACAAAATGTGGTACATGCTACAAAAGCAATGTTACGTTCTGTAAATGCAGACCTAAATAGTAAAGTTACACATGCATCATTTGCACCCAGCACTACATAAATTGTGAAAACTGCTAACAAATCTTATATTGCATAATCCCCCAAAATAAACTCATAAGCCATACACTAATTTCCTTCTTTGAATAAAGCAGTACATTATCATTTGTTCAAACTTATATTTGGGATTCCTCGGTGTGGCCCACAGAATAAGTAACATGCTTTAGTTTGTTTTAGTTTTAAAACAAGCAAAACTTTTGTTAAAAATGCATTTCACAATGGCATTAACCTATTTATTGTAAGTTGTTGTTTTTCTTTTGGTTTTTCCCGGTTAGGGGTCGCCACAGTGGAACGCCGGTTTGCTAATGATTGGCAGTTAATTTTTGCGGTGCCGAGGTGCCAGCCCAACACCCAACCTTCAACGAAGGCATGTCCATTCACGCATGTCTTTCGAACACCACTCAACCGTGGGGAGGACATGCAGACTCCACACAGAAGGCACTCCAGCCGAGAATCGAACAGGAGAACCTCTTGCTGTGAGGCGACAATGCTACCACTGCACCACTGCGGCTTAACCTATTTATTGTTGTGATCTGTAGTGAGAGTAGGGAACAGGTGGAGGAGACCCTGGAGAGATGGAGATATGCTCTAGAGAGAAGAGGAATGAAGGTCAGCAGGATTAAGACAGAATATATGCATGTGAATGAGAGGGAGGACAGAGGAATGGTGAGGATGCAAGGAGTAGAGGTGACAAAGGTGGATGAGTTTAAATACTTGAGATCAATAGTTCAGAGTAATGGTGAGTGTGGAAGAGAGGTGAAGAAGAGAGTACAGGCAGGATGGAGTGGATGGAGAAGAGTGTCAGGAGTGATTTGTGACAGACGAGTACCAGTAAGAGTGAAAGGGAAGGTCTACAAGAGGGTAATGAGACCAGCTATGTTATATGGGTTGGGGACAGTGGCATTGACAAAAAGGCAAGAGTTTGAGCTAGATGTGGCAGAGTTAAAGATGTTAAGATTTGCACTGGGTGTGACGAGGGTGGACAGGATTAGGAATAAGTATATTAGAGGGTCATCCCAAGTTGGAAGGTTTGGAGACAAAGCCAGAGAGGCAAGATTACATTAGTTTGGACATGTGCTGAGGAGGGATGCTGAGTATATTGGGAAAAAGATGCTAAGGATGAAGCTACCAGGTAACAGGAAAAGAGGAAGGCCTAAGATAAGGTTTATGGATGTGGTAAGAGAGGACATGCAGGTGGTTGGCGTGACAGAGCAAGATGCAGAGGACAGGAAGAAATAGAAACAGATGATCTGCTGTGGCGGCCCATAATGGGAACAGCTGAAAGAAGATGATGATGTGTGGCTTTAAAATGAGTCCATTTCTATGTGATATTTATTAGCCATGCTGGAATACTCTCTCATAAAAAGCATATGCGATTCAAATGACAAAGCTGGGGTTAAAAAGCAGTTGCTGGATGGGAAAATGTATACACACTTTTGTGTATATTTACATGTTTGAGGTTTTTTAAAATGTATATACAAAGACAGCACATAACTATTGGTCAAATGAATCAAATTCATATTTAATCCCATAGGGAGACCCGCGGTGGTGGTGCTGTGGTAGCGTTGTCGCCTCACAGTAAGACGCTGTCTGGTTCGATTCTCAGCTAGAGCGTCTCCTGCGTGGAGACATCCGTGAATGGGCGTACCTTTGTTGAAGGTTGTGTGTCAGGCCTGGCAAGCCGGTATGTAAAAATCAACTACCAATCATTAGCGGACCGGAGTTCCGCTGTGGCGACCCCTAACCGGGAAAAGCTGAAAGACACAAACAAACAAACATTTAATCCCATAGGGACTAGCACTTTCTCCCAAAAAGTTATTTGCTTCAGCAGGAGAAACTTATTACCTATATTTTATTTGTAAGAATAAAAGGTTGTGAGCAGAATATACTGCTACCTTCCTGCTGATGTCCATGTGCATGAAATCAAAGAACAAATAATGTCTTAATGGTCCTGGACATGTAGTAATAATCGCCTGAATGTTTTGTTACTGTTATAAAATGGATGTAACATTTTTAATAACCTAAGTGTGCCATGATAATCTTAAGTGTGCTCATTCCTGAAAGTTTTGTTACAGTTTTAAAACAGATGTAACATTTTTAATAAAGGAATGACTGCCTTTTTTAAACTTTTATTTTTAAGTGCACTTTAGAAATACACACACGCATGCAATAACCCAGTAAAAGTTTAACATAGTGGACTGCCATTTTACATTTTTTTATGATCTATGAAAGGAACAGTATGAATATTTGGCTATCAACTTTTACTCAGAAAAGGATAGCATAACATAAGGAAGTAAAATAATAGTCAAGTAAATAATAAAATTATACATCAGGAAGACAGTATAGAAAGAAAGAAGGAAAGATTGAATCACTTGAATCATATGGGATTATTTACAATAAAATTCAAGTAAACAGAGTCAATACAGTAAATGTATTATACAAACAATAAAAGCTAAAATTGTATGCACTATGTGAAGGGAATACTACATAATTAATAAGAGCATTATGCCTAGCGAGTGATACCGAATTCATACTATAGAAGATTATGATCAAATCTCTATTCCTTACCATGACATTATATGTTTGAGACATGAATGATAGGAATTCATCCCTAGAGTGTAATAATGCAAAGTTGGATAGCTGTCTCAACATTCATGTCGAGAACATAAGAGAGATACCTGATCATAATTCTTTGTAGTGTATGGAGCTTTATTTGACTCAATTTACTAGCAGTTACAGAAAAATAAAATGGAGAAGAAAGAGGTGTTTTACAGCTTTGAACCCTGTAAAACATTTAACATGACAGACAGAGGGGAAAGCAAAGTATCCAGCTGATATACTAATGTGTTAAAAGTTGCTAGCCACTTCAGTTTGTCACACTTTATTTATTTTGTTCGATCCTCAGCTGGGGTGTCTTCTGTGCGGAGTCTGCATGTCCTCCCCGTGGTCGCGTGGGTTTCCTCCGGGTGCTCCAGTTTCCTCCCACATCCCAAAGACATGCTGTAGGTGTATTGGACACTCCAAATTGGACCTAGGTGTGAGTGTGTGCATGTGTGTGCCTTCTGTGGAAGGTTGGGCACTGGGCTGGCAACTCAACACTGTAAAACTCCACTGCCAATCTTGAGTGGATAGGTGATCCGCTGTGGCGACCCCTAACCGGGAAAAAGCTGAAAGAAGAAGGTCTGTGTATGACTGAGAGAGAGAGAGAGAGAGAGAGAGAGAGAGCAATGACAAGCACGTTGCGAAAATGCTTCTCACCATGGTTTTACGGTGACCATTGTTATTGACTAGCATGAGACTAGAGCTGAATAGTGACTAAGAAAAAAATTGTTAGAGACCTTATTTATGTTAGGAAAGATCTTAAAAAGTTGTCATTTTCCTTAATTCAGGCAATAATTGTGGCACTCTGTTCACTACATTTAAGCTAGGCCTTTTTTGCAACTATCAGTCACTGATATCTTTCCACATATAAAAGTGTAAACAAATTGATGCTGCCTTCACATTTGAAGGTAAAGAATGTTTATCTCTGAGATTAACCCGCATATACACATGAATAGAAACCGAAGGGAGGCTACTGAGACAAGTTAAGTGACAGGGCCATGACTGCTATAATCAGTGCTTTTTCATTTCATCAAATAACTACATTTTTTCAATGCAGATGTGGCACCTGCTGTTATAAGATGTATTAGACATTTTTAAATGTTCTGTGGTTTAAACCTTGTTAATGTCATTAACATATTTCTTTGCTACCTGGTATGCATAACAGTTTGGCAGCACTTTCAGCCTGTTTTAATGTGGTGATTGGAAATAGTGCAAGTATGATTAGTATATATCTAAAAGACCACTAAGTTTATATGAACATACGGTGCTTTTAATTTGACGAAAAGATTGGTGAGCAATTATAATGTCTCTTAGCAAAGGAAAACAGGACAGCTACTTGTTTTCCACCCTAACTGGTTATGGATGTTGCATTATAAGATTTTTTTAAAGGCAAGTTGATAATCATACACTAATATTCTCACAGTTTGTCAACTGATATCTCATTCATTCCTTCCTTATTAGAAAATTTGATTGATTAATTTCACTTAAATAACTTACACCATTAAGTGGTAGCAGCTGTAATAATATGCATATCCTCCATGGCACCTTGTGCAAAGAACTGTCAAAACACAGGTATAGTAGAGGTGCACAAACAGCAGCATGTTTTTATGTCAGATCCTAACTGACTCTCATTTGTTACTGGATGAAAGATGAGAAAGTCAAATCTAGTACGGGAAGCACCTGGGAGGGGTGGATCTCCCAATACATATTTAACAAATAAAACACTTTTTATTACCCATCACATGGCTAATTTTCACTTATTTGTAGAAGCATGATTCAATCGCTCTACCTCTAACATTAGCAGATGATTAATTTAGGTTACATTTTTGGGATTTACAATTTAGTTTCACTTTCTTACATGTAAATAATGTTTTGCTCCAAAAGTGAATATGTAAAAGTTAATAGTAATTACGGAATGTTTGTTCTGTACTATTCGTATGCTGAAATAGATCTTACAGAAACTGGGATTTGTAAAAGCTTGTTTTGTATAACCCAATGGAAGTGATGTTGAGGGCAGAAAAGGTGGTATTCTCCCACCTAAATATAAAAAAAATGTGAGGTACTTGCATGTTGGAGTAAATATGTTCATCTGGTGTGGAAGACGAAATGGTGGTATGGAGGTCAAAGCTTATATATAAAAAATGCAGTCTATGAAAATAACTCTCATATCCAGCTTAATGCAATTTAAAAATACCATCAAAACTAAAATCTTTCAATATTACTGATATAGGCAGACTTTAGTGTCAAATATCTCCAACTGATCATTTAAGTGACTGACTCCCTGATGCAGAAACACAGATCAGCTCATTAGAAAATGAATCACCACATAGCTTTACTTGTTACAACTAATTCATAATAAACTGAATATCTTGCATACATCGGTGTGAGTTGTCTGTGATGAATTATCTTCATGATGATGTATATGATGTTAAAAATTATTAGTGGATAGCACCAAGCTGGTTGAAGGGTATATGAATTAGCAACTTTGATAAGGCAAAAAGGTATAAGATAGATGACAGAAAGTGTAAGTGTCAAATACCTGCAATCTGAGAAAAAAGCTTCCTTATTGTATAGCTTTGATGGAAGAATGGTGTGTAAATATTGTGGCAGCAACAGAAAGTTTATGTGGCAGGCAGACCGGGTCTATATTTTGTAATCAAAAAGTGAATTTGCTGAACTGCATCTACATTGGAAATGCAGTTCAGTGAATTTGTTCTTATGGGGGGCTGCACCCCCCCACCCCCCACTAATTATATATATCAACTCCGAGATCGCACTAGAGTGAGGAAAGGGCAAATTTTCCAGTCTTCGCTGTACTGCAATCTCACCATCAACAGTTCTGTGAACTGCATTTCCGATGTAGATGCAGGTCAGCGAACTCACTTTTTGATAACATAAGACAGACCCAGAAAGACCCTGACTGAGAAGTAAATGTGACAGGCTGCACAATCAAAATCATAAAAAAAAAAAAAAAAAAGCAGGGAAGATAAACATTTTGGGTAAAGTATATTTTTGTTGGAGAAGGGGTGAAAGCAAAAGACTACAGATGAGTAAATAAGTAAGACTGGGGAATGCCATGGAACACTTTGGAAAATGAAAATGGGAATACGGGACACAAAGGTCTGCATACGCAATCCCTCCTGAGAATGAGGTACAGCATAACACTTTTTTATCAGATAAGGAAGGAACGAATGTGATGTCAGATTAGAAGTCAGGAAGTAAGCAGTCATTAAGGCACATGAATGTTTCATAGTCAACATGATGATAATGTCATGAAAAGCACTAGTAAACGTTTAGGATATTAGAAGTGTAGATTCTGACAAAATAGGATTGTAATTCAATGAAGCAAAAGGAAACAAAGAAAGGTAATGTAGGCAACAATGAAGATATATTAAAACTGCCATCACAGAAGCATAACGTCTTATGTAAAAACTTCAAAAATAAAAAAATTACCATGGTTCTTAAATTAGATGGCAACAGATACTATGCAAATCATAATATAAAAAACACCTTAGGAAAAGGAAGACAGTTATGATACGAAAGGAGGTAAACATTCTATATATCTATAATGAAGTAGATGAAAACAAAAGAAGAGAGAGTGAAAAAAATAGATGTAGATGTACAATAGGCACAGAAAAATGTTGAAAAAGCAAAACTATTAAATGGATATTTTGTCTTAATATGTACTGAGGAGACCAGTTGGCATAATGGTTAGAGTCTCTGCTTTCCATGCACAAAGTATAAGGTTCTATCCTGATTTCCGTTCAATGTCTTTTTGGAGTATGCATGTTATCCCTGTGTCTTTGTGGGGCTCCTCCCAACTCTGAAAAACATGCTGAGTGTTTCTTTCTCAAACTCACACAGCAACCGAGCTATAGGCTGCAACACAGACTCTAGATGGTGCCCTATAGGGCAAATATTTGTATAGATTAACTACTTTGTGCATCTACTGTGGTGGGCTTATGGCTGTACATGATTTGGTCATGTTAACCCATGTCAAATAGACAAATGAGCATCAGCATTTGCTGGTGATAAATTGGTTGATGACCCAGCCAACTTCAACCCACTCCAGAGATCCATGATAATGGTGGGAGGGGTATATGTGACCCCTATTTGCAAGTGTGTGCCTACCATAAAGCCCAGAAGCCCTGGGTCAATAAGCTACTGGGTGGCTGGTGTCCAGTTGCCCAACCTGGGTTACCAGGGATAGGTCTATTGAACAAAAGCTGAATATAAAACCAATTACACTCATTACTACTGTTATAGTCTTAAATAAATAAATTAAGAATTTACAACACTTCAGGATGTGCAAACAGAAATGTTATTCTTAGAGCGCTGGAAGACTATCTTCATAGCAGTTGGTAAATCAGTCTCACTTTACATAGGAAAACTGTATTTTTATACATTTTCCTTAAACTTTTCATGCAGCTTTCTTATGTTACAATGCTTCTGACTAATAGAAAACATTGCAAATGTCCTCATCCCTCATGTTTTTCACCTTGGACTTCATGTGAACACCTTCCTATACATGACTCACCTGCTTTCAAGAGGTCTTGTTTCTGACCTTGGATGTTTCAAACCTTCCCTAGCAACAATGCACTCCTAGCCTGGAAGAGTCAGGCTAACAAATCCCTTTTACAATAGCTAACATGCTACAACTTCAAACACTTAATTTTCCTTTGTTACATATTAAAAAAATGCAGTTAAGACACACCAATACTCTAGCTTATGAAGATGTATTTTTCCCAGCCCTGCATTCAAATTATATTTGTTTTTTAACAATCATATTATAACATCATTAATGAAACTGAAATTAATATACATTTTAATAAGCTGATATTGTCCCATAACAGTTTCCTAACTTTGACACTATTAGTGTCATACCATACATGTAATCATATTTTTATTGTTCTTAACTTGATAAAATATGCCTCTGCACCATAGTATTCATCATCATTTTCTGTCAAAATAGAACTGTCATTGATTGGTGCATGCAGTGGCATTTCATGTGTAGGTAAGGTTAAACTTCTTGTCATAGTGTTTAGAATACAAAATACCAAAATTATTATAAATATAACAAAAAGTACAATGACAATACCCTGGATTATGTTAGTTCCCAGGTTACCAAAAATACTGCCCAACCATCCAAAAAGTGTACATTGTTTTGATGTGCTGTCAAAATATTTGGCCCTTTGCTCCATAAAATTTGCCATTTTTTTCCAGTTCATCATGATAGGCACTAATATATGAACAGCAATGACTCCCTATAAGGGCACATGACCCCCCCTTTTGCAGCAAGCATTATATCAAGTGCCATTTGATTCTGTAATACCACAGTTTTGCATTTCAGTCATTTCTCTATTTGCCATTCTGATGTGATGCGAAGTTTCATTGGCCACCTCTAGCAAAATTTGAGCAAGCATGGTGATTTCAAGCATTGTCCTTTGCACTCTATACCAAAGATTAAAAATTAAAAATACTTGCTCTGCCCAGTGGATTGCTCACTTATTTCTCAGTCTACCTGTTGGTGGGTGTTCGAAATGTTGAATAGCAGGAGTAATATAGCCTACAAAGCAACATCCAGACCAGTTTGTAGGCAACCAGGGTTAGGCACGATCATCACAGATGTAGTAAAGGTCACTTATCATACCCATGCCATGCCCCCAGTCATAGCTTTTTAAGTGCAAAAAGTCTTAACACTCTTTCATGCCTGGTGTCATTACATTTGCTTTTTCCTACTGGTACAGTCCCATTTCTGGCATAACATGTGTCTCCATGATGTGTGGTCACAAGTTGGAGAGACACAACCTTTGAAAAATTAGTTACATTATGATAGGTGTAGCTGATGTAATTAAGGTCCTTTTCAAATGACACCTGTGCTGCAGGGATGGGAATCATAGGAATCCCTGCTTTAGAATGATGAGGTATACGTGAACATATCCAGCAGTTTGTTTTGTTTAGACTTTTGGCATATTGCCAAAGGACCAGCAAGAAACTATTTTCTCTCAACCTGTTTACAGAAGAAAACAGCAGCAAAAACAAATCAAAAGTACCTGTTGTCACTGGATTCACCATGGACTACTACTGAAGTTGATCTTCTCACTGGGCAGATGGTTTATCTGTCAAATCTTGATCTCCTTCTGTTGGCTTCGATGATTTATCTGGGGTCCCCACATGGCAGGTCTTCTTGCATTGAGATGACTAGATCCACGTTGGTAGTCCTGCACAGTGAATTGCAGTCAAGGTGGTTAGCAGGACCTGGAAGGACCCTTCCACCTCAGGCTGAGGCTGTTTTTCCTCTGGAAAGTTTTCATGTGCACCCAGTCACCCAGTTGTAGTTGATGACAGGGCTGGTCAGGAGACTTTGGTAATGCTCCTCTTACTATTCGATGATATTGCTGCAAAACCTGCAGTAAGAAATCACAGCATCATCTGACAAGGTTAAAACAGCATTTCCCACTGGAGGGGTAGCTGGAAGGGCCATGGGTCTCCCCATTAATATTTCATATGAGCTCAACTTCCTGGTGCCATTTAGTGAGACTCTCTTACTCATTAATGCTAAGGGAAGGGCTTCGGGCCACTTTAATTGGGTTTCAGTACAAATCTTTGAAATTTTATTTTTAAGGGTCCTGTTTACCCTTTCCACTAATCCAGACGACTAGGGATGGTTTGGGCATTGAAGACTCAACTTACTATTAAAAATTTTACATAGTTCTTTAAACAATGCATTATTAAAATGTGTTCCCTGGTCACTGCTGACAATGCATGGTATACCAAATTTCAGTATATAATTATATAACATTTTTTACAACTGTGACTGCATCAGCTTTGCAACATGGGTAAGCTTCCACCCATGCTGAGAACATACACACTACCACCAAAATAAATTGTAAATTATTAGTCTCAGGCATCTGGATGAAATCTAGCTGTATGTTAACAAAAGGTCCCCAGCGTGGGGGTAAACATGCAGTTTTGCTGTTGGCATGTTTACTTACATTATATTCTAAACATATACTACAATTTTGTACATACTGAAGTATCAAAGCGGACACATGAAATGCATACCAAATTTGGGTAATTTGATTAAATAAAGCTGTCCTACCTGTATGGGCCAGTAGATGAAGTGCCCTTACCAGGTAAGAGGCACAGGCCACCAGTCGGCTGTCTGAATGTCACCAAATGCCATCAGAGGATTTTCTACATCCATCCTTGAGCCACCTCAGAACTTCTTTCTGTGATGCTTCAGCTTGAAAGGCTGACGACTTTTCAAAATCAAACACATCATTACTGTTGCAGTTTGTTATCTTTAACATACACAGATTTTTGCAATAATCTACTATTATTTATTTAGCAGCTTGGTCTGCTAAGTTGTTACCTTTTGTAACAATGTTTAACCTCTTTTGATGTGCACAAAATTTGATTACAGACAGCCTCTTATGTAGCAAAAGTGCATCTAACAATGATTTTATGTACCCTGAATTTTTAATTTGATTTCCTGAAAAGGTCAAAAACCCTCTCTCTTGCAAAAGTTTCCCAAAATCATGTACCACATGAGATGGAGTGTATATAATGTATGGAAAGTATTTATATATAATGGATTATTTGATTCAGGTATTATATAAATGTTAGTAAAAGTCTGTAAATTCATGATTTACTACACTTGTATGTAATGGAGCATGAAATTATATTAGTGAAGTCAGAAATCATTATAATAATGAAGTTTGAAACTTCAGAATGAAAATTTATGGTTGATGCCAGTTGATCAATTGTTTAACAGGGTGATTTAATCACTTAATTGGATGTGTTATAAAAGGGGTGTTGTTTGATTTTAAAAATGTATTCCAGGAGAAGGCGAAGGCCGAGGTACCAGAATTAAAAACTTGTCAAACATTTTTTGCTGTTCGTGTTGTGTTCCAGTATTCAAGGTTACTATTTTGGAGTTTTGGAGTTGGTTGGTTTTGTGGTCATCATGTCTTTAAACGCAACCACAGTTACCCCGTTGGGTACACAATTGATTCAACCGGTAAATTTTGTTTCCATTTGGAGAGAAAGGGAAGAAAAACTGGCTTTGAATGACCCTTGGGTAGGTGCTGCCACTGACTTTTCAGAAAAGTATATTGAATTGGAGAGAGCAATGATAAAAGAAGTAACAACTTTCTATGATTTGAAATTGCTGGAGAAATATATAAGTTCAAATATAACTCCAAGGGGTCTAAGAGTGGAGCGGTTGCCTGCTTTTGAATTTACTGAGGATGAAGTTGATTTGTCCTCAGAATGGAGAGCAATTTCTCTTAAATGTACATTAAGTTGGCTGGGAGTGTTGGCAAAAAGAAATGAAAGAATCCTTGATAAAGTCCGTGCTTCAATTTTGCAATTGCAAAAAACACTCATTGAAGAGAGTTCTGCAACTGTTTCTGATAAAACATTGGTTGACATCAAGGGAAGGGTCTCTAAGGTAGAAGCGGAGGTTATTTCACGAAAGAAAAAAAAATTCTCCGTGATACCAGAGACCATGATTCCGGTAAGCTGTTTTCTTGGCAGTACGGCTTTAAGAAAAAGTGTGGAGCTGTTCGTGACGTCAGAGGAGGGTCGAGGTCTGGCGTTGGAGACACCTCTGCATCTTCGATTGAGGAATCCAGTAGCAGGAAAAGCGTTTTGTTCGAAAATTTAAATGTAGAGCAGGACACAGTTGTGGAATCCAATGGACTTACAAGTAATTCTGGGCAAAGTCCGACACAGTCAAAGGGAAAAGGGCGCCGTTTTCAGAGTAAGGGAAGGAGAAGATGACAACCTTGGGGGAAGAGACAGAGACAGCAGTTTCAACTTTGGTGGGTTTGAATGTGGCGGTGTGCAGCGCAACCTTGGACTTATGGACACTTTTTGTTCACAATGGGATGGAGGTGAGCGTTTCAATATTTTGAACTTGTCTGACTGTAATATCACCAAATTCGCAAAACAGGTTTTGTACAAGGGAACAAAGTTTGTTCCAGTACGTTTTCCCTCCTTGACGGACATTTCTCTTGATGTTAGGGAATTTTGTAAAAAAATACATCTGAGAGAATTTTTTTCTGATGAAAAAAGCATTATTAATGTTGTTAATGTGGATGAGGGTGATGTTAGTTTAGACAATTCCTTAATGAATATGACACTGCATGAAAATGATTTGGTTGACATATTTTTATATGATGATATTTGTTTGGATGGGAGTGGCTTTGCATTTAACACTGGATATGGTAGGTTGACTGTTCCTAAAGTTCCATACAAAAGTAATTTTATTCCACCTAAAAGGAATACAGCTATTTGTGTATTTGAAAGGACTTTGTTGAAACTGTTAGAGGAGGAACATGAAAAGTTTTGCAGGGGCAAGAAAAAGTACAATCTAAGCAGGGATGAGTGGAAAGCCTTATCCGATTTAAGGAAGTCCAATAAACAGTATGTGTTTACCCAGGCAGATAAAGGTGGGAACTGGGTTATTTTACCTAGGGGAAAATACAATTCAACTGCTTTGGATTTGTTGTTGGATGTTAACACATATACTGAATTGTCTTCCAACAAGTGCAAAGAATACAACTTATTGCTACTAGAATTATTGGAGAGGGGAGAAAGGTTGGGCTTTTTCACATCTGCTGATGTGAAAAGATTGTATGTTAAAAACCCCAAAAATGCTAGATTTTTCATTATTCCTAAGGTGCATAAGGACATTAGGAATCCACCGGGTCGTCCCATTGTTTCTGGTAAAGGGGCTTATTTGCAAAACATTGGGATATTCTTGGATTCTATGTTAAAATGTCACTTAGATAGGGTACAATCACATGTAAAGAACACAAAAGATGTGTGTGCGAAGATAAAAAATATTGATTGGGAGCGGGACTTTTACTGGGCCAGTGTTGATGCAAAATCTTTATATACTAGTATTAATAAGCATTGGGGTTTGGAAGCTGTTGGCAAAATGTTGGGGGAAGGACCTAGGACTAATTACATTCTTAATTTGTTGGAATTCTGTTTGACACACAATTGTTTTGAATTTGAGGGGAGGCATTTTCTGCAGAAGGAGGGCACGGCTATGGGGGCAGCGTTTGCGCCCTCATACGCAATTCTGTTCATGGCCCATTTTGAAAATTGTTTTATCTACCCCAGGGAATTTTTCAAAAATAATGTAATAAAATATGTAAGATTTATTGATGATCTTTTGTTTCTGTGCAGAGGTGATCCTAAAGATTTTGAAGGATTTATCTCAGGAATTAGAGAAAATCCATGGGGTTTAGATTTTACCTATGTAATCGGTGGCGAAAGTATTCAATATTTGGATATTGAAATATACTTGGGTTTTGACAATAAAATACAGTATAAACCCTTTCATAAGGCCACAGCAGCTGAGAATTTTTTGCATGCTTCAAGCATGCATAGTGACCATCTCATTGACTCCTTACCATTTGGAGAGTTTAAACGCATTGGAGTCAATACTTCTGAAAAAAGAAGGATTAATAATGAATTTAATAATATTGAAAGAAAACTTAAGGATAGGGGTTATTCTAGTGAAAAAATTATAATGGCCAGAGTTAAGACACAACAAGAATTAGGTTTAAGGGAAACCATCAGGAGGGGTCGAAGATATGCAAATGAAGGCTCAGATGCACAGTTGATTAGTTCAGAGGATGAAAGGTCAATTGATAACATGTATTTTGTCACCAAGTATTCGCAATTCTCTTGCATATTGAGAGAGTCAGTAGTGAAGTTGTGGCCCATTATCACTGGAGATGACAAGGTGGGAAAACTATTTCCATCTAAAGTTACCTTTTCTTATAGTAGATATTCCAATTTGAAGGAAATATTGAATGTTAGGAATACATACAAGGAGAATATTAGAAAGGGAACCTTTAGGTGTGGAAATTGTAAGGTGTGTCCCAGGGTTAAAAGCTTGGATGGCACAAGAATCAATAATGTAGTGTATAGGGCTCTAGAATATTATGATTGCAATTCCACGGGGGTAGTGTATATCATAGGGTGTGGCTGTGTAAAACAGAGGTGGTATATAGGTCAAACTAGCAGAAGGGTTAAACTGAGAATTCTTGAACATTTGGGAGATATAAAACATAAAAGAATGGAAAGTCCAATGGCCAAACATTTTTGTGAGCAACACAAGGGGGTTCCTGAGGGATTTATTTTTTGTGTTTTGGGGAAACCTAGGAATTTTGGTAATGAGGTGGTTTTTCATGATAAGTTATTGGAAATGGAATCCAGGTTCATTCTCAATTTTAAAACCCTTTTTCCAAATGGCATGAACATGGAAATTTAAAATTATATATTTCTCAGAGTGGAATTCATGCACATTAGTTCAGTGTTTTTTTATAATGTTTGTTTATAACAGGCACACAATTGTGAGCATTATATTATTTTAAAGAATTCACATGAGATGGAGTGTATATAATGTATGGAAAGTATTTATATATAATGGATTATTTGATTCAGGTATTATATAAATGTTAGTAAAAGTTTGTAAATTCATGATTTACTACACTTGTATGTAATGGAGCATGAAATTATATTAGT
Organism: Protopterus annectens; assembly: GCF_019279795.1. Classification (NCBI taxonomy): domain Eukaryota; kingdom Metazoa; phylum Chordata; order Ceratodontiformes; family Protopteridae; genus Protopterus; species Protopterus annectens. Next base: position 323,377,775 of record NC_056749.1, read on the forward strand.
GAAGTCAGAAATCATTATAATAATGAAGTTTGAAACTTCAGAATGAAAATTTATGGTTGATGCCAGTTGATCAATTGTTTAATAGGGTGATTTAATCACTTAATTGGGTGTGTTATAAAAGGGGTGTTGTTTGATTTTAAAAATGTATTCCAGGAGAAGGCGAAGGCCGAGGTACCAGAATTAAAGACTTGTCAAACATTTTTTGCTGTTTGTGTTGTGTTCCAGTATTCAAGGTTACTATTTTGGAGTTTTGGAGTTGGTTGGTTTTGTGGTCAAAATCATGTACCACTCAGAAAGCATAATGGCTGTATATAAAAATATTGGCCACCTTGTCTTTGGCTAACTCCCTGTCTTTTTGCAAAGCCACTAGCGCAGCTATTTGAGCAGACTAAACACCCTCTAATCTTTGTTGCAACAATATTGTCTCTTCGGTGCAGATGGCTATTTCTGAGATTAGCTTCCCTGTTTTATTTCTTCCACAAGAGCCGTCAACGAACAAATTGAGGTCAGCATTTGGTATAGGCGTGTCCTTTAAGTCATCCCTAGGAGAATACAATTAGTTACACACACACAATCATGCTCTTCACCATCCTCAGCAGTAGGCAGCAGAGATGCAGGATTTAGAACAGGACAGTGGGATCACAGAAATAGATGGATCAGAAAGAAGTGTACGTTCATATCTAGTTAGACGTGCAGTCAAGAGTACTGAAGTTTTCATTTTAAGCAAAAGAGATGACACAGAATGAGAGACAGCTACTGTGAGATCATGCCCAAGCACCAACAATTGTGCCAGATTAACTAGAATGGCAGCAGAGGCGACTTCCCTTAAACAGGGTGGAAAAGCTTTTGCAACAGAATCAAGTGCTATGCTGTAATAAGCTAATGGATGATAGCTGTCCCCATGTTTTTGTGCAAGTACTCCTTGAGCAAATCTATTTCTTTCATGACAGAATAAAATAAAAGGTTTATTATAGTGTCCTAACCCTAAAGCTGGGCAGTACCTAAGACTTGTTTCAGATTCTGAAATTAATTTTTCTCTTCACTATTCCAAAGGAGAGGCTCTGGTATATCCTGCTTTAAAAGATTTGTCAAAGGTCTGGTAATTTCTGTGTAGTTAGGGATCCACTGTCTGCAGTATCCTGTCATATTTAGGAAAGACCTAAGCTGTCTCCGAATAGTAGTATATGCGGCCTTAGATATTGCATCGATACGAGATGGTAACGCTTGCCTGCTACCCTGAGATATTAAATTACCAAGATAACGTACCTGAGATGACCACAATTGTAGTTTTTCTATATACACTTTGTGCCCCTTCTCTGCAAGGGTGGTCAGAAGATGCAAGGTATCCTGCTGATATTGCTGAAAGGAGTTTGATGCTATTAGTAAATCATCTACATATTCTACTAACACTGACCCACCCAGAAATGTCACATTCTCCAAATCTTTTTTTCAGAATTTGAGAAAATAATGAAGAAGATTCAGTATATCCATTTGGCAACCATGTCCAGGTATATTGCTGTCCCTGATAAGTAAAAGCAAACAGAAACTGACTGTCAGGGTGAATAGGTAGATAAAAGAATGCTGAACATAAATCTATTACAGAAAAGTAACTAACTGTAAAGTAGCTGTAAAGCTGAAAAGTAACATCCTTCATGATTGTTGCCTCGGACTTCATGTGAACTCCTTCCTATACATGACCCACCCACTTTCAAGGGGTCTTGTTTCTGACCTTGGATGTTTCAAACCTTCCCTAGCAGCAATGCACTCCTAGCCTGGAGGAGTCAGGCTAACAAATTCCTTTCACAATAGTTAACATGCCTTGACTTCATACACTTATTTTTTCTTTGTTACATATTAAGAAAATGCAGTTAAGACACAGCAATACTCTCTCTTATGAAGCTGTATTTTTCCCAGCCCTGCATACAAATTATATTTGCTTTTTAACAATCATATTATAGCATCAGAAATGAAACTGAAATGAATATACATTTTAATAAGCTGATCTTGTCCCATTACACTACTCTGACAGGATGCAGCTTGAAAGTGGATGAAATTATGTCAAGAAGGAGGCTGGACATCTTATGCATCCAGGGCACAAGGTAGAAGGGCAGTGCAGCATAGCCACTTGGCTTGTGGTCACACAATATACAGGAAAAGGACAAACTAGAAATGTGTGGGAAATATGGTGAGGAAGAGGCTTCAGGGGACAGTGTGGGAATTTCATCAGAATTAGTGACAGATTTATGGTGATGTTCATAATCTCAGCCTTTGCCCCAGAGCAGGGTTGTGATAGTAAGGAAAGAAGTGCATTCAGGTAGATGCTGCAGGACCTAGTAGATGAAGCAATATGATGGATAGACAGAACAGGATATGAAGACTGCCTAAGTCTACATAGGTTTTCTAGCCTTCTGTATGGCAAATGGCTTGATGGTCACAGAATCACATGCAAGAAGTGGCCACCATGCAACTTAGGTAGACTTCCTCCTAGTAAGGAAAGGACACTGGGGTAGAATCAGTGATTGCAAAGTCATTCCCAGTGAAACAGTTGACCCACAACATAAAATGCATGCTGCCACAATCAGCTGCAAGCAGTGGTCAGAGAAGGTCAGCAGAGACCAGGCTAAAGACCTGTAAGTTGACTGGAGAGAAAATACAACAGTTCAAGGAATTACTCGGGGCTCTTGCATCCGAAGAGAAAGAAGAAGAAGAAGAAATAGGTGAAGTTGAAGAAGAATGGCAGGACCTCAAACAACATGTGGGAGGACTACAGAACAGATATGTGGCCGAGTCAGGTATGGGATTAAGGTTCATAAGGAAAGCTAGTGGTGTAATGGAGAAGTCCAGGAAGTCATCAAAAGAAAGGAGGAGTGTAGGAAAAAAAATGTGAGATAGTAAAGTCTGACCAGACTAGGGAGGAATACAGCTTGGCTAAGAGTTGCAATAGCAAAGACCAAGGCATCAGAGGAACTCTACCAGATTCTGGAATCAGGTTGCAAGGCAAAAACAAAAATATAAAGAAGGTAGTCAGACACCATTCATAAGGGATGTCAGCAACAAACTACACACCAGTCCACACTCCATCAAAAGCAGATGGAAAGAGTACTTCCAGCAGCTTTTGAATGAAGAAACTCCACAGAAGTTATACTGTCCTAAACACAGCCTACAATGAGAGAACAAGGAAGCCCACCATTGAAGAAGAAAGAATAGCACTAAGGTAAATTAAGTCAGGGAAGCAGTAGACTCAGATGAGGTCACAGCAGAGATAATAAAGATATCAGGTAAGATAGGGGAGAAATGGTTCATGAGGGTACTCATAGAATAGGTTGAAAGGTGTATCCCAGGTGACTGGTGAATAAGCATAATAGTGCCAGTGTTCAAGAACAAAGGGGACATTCACAACTGTGGGCAGTAAAGAGGTATCAGACCTCTGTCACACTGCATGAAAATTCTGGAGAGGGTGATTGACAAACTAATATGCAGAGTAGAAGAAAGAAAGATGGGACATGAGCAGTTTGGATTCAGATCAGGATGCAGCACAACTGAACTGATGTTTGAAGTGAGACAGATAGATGAAAATAAGCCTGAGATGATGAGAGTCCAACTGGGTATTCCCGCACTTGGAGAAATCATATGACAAGGTCCCAAGGAAGCTGATTTTGGCAGTTCTGCAGTGGTTTGAAGTCCCAGAAACACTGATAGAATTAGTGCAAGCAATGTATAGGGACCCAATGACTCAAGTATGAACAGGACACAGTCTCTCATAAGGGTTCCCAGTGTGACTGGGTGTGCATCAGAGTTAATCTCTGAGCCCACTGCTGTTCATACTGGTGATGGACTACATTAGCAAACAGGTTGGGAGGGACAGATCAACAAAGTGCTGTACGTAGACAATGTACCATTACAGTTAGACTTTGAGTAAGTACATCAGCAAAGGATAGGGAAATGGAATTCAAAACTGAAGGCACATGGGATGAAACTGAGTACAGATAAAACAGTTGTAATGACAGCAAATGGGTGAAATCAGAAGAAGCTGAGAACTGAGATAGAAGGGAAGATAGTGGAACAGGTTAATAGCTTTAAGTATCTAGGAAGGGTGGTTGAGGAAAAAGGAAGCCTGAATGAGGAGTTTAAAGCTAGAATCAGAGGGGCTGCAGCCAATTGGCACAGAATATCAAATGTAGTGTATGACCAAAGAATGCCAAAGAAGCTGAAAATTAAGGTGTACTACACAGTGGTGAAACCAGTACTACTATATGGTACAGAGACCTGGGCAGTAAAGGCATAGCAGTTGAGGAAGCTAGATGTGATGGAGATTAAGTGCTTGAGATGGGTGGTAGGATGCACACTGTGGGACAGACAAAGAAATGAGTACATACGTGCAGAAACCAAGGTAGCTCCAGTTGCAGAAAAAGTCAAAGAAATGTTGGTTTTGGCACATGTACAATCTGTGAAGATGATTTGGGACAGACAGAAGGCAAAAGGAAATGATGGTGTCCAGCAAAGTTGTGGATGGATTGTGTAAGAGAACACATGGAACAATCAGGCATGAGGGTCGAACAAGGTAGGACAGTGAGACTGAATAGAGAGAGATGGTAACAGTTGACATGACAACCCAAACCCATAGAAAATGGGAAAAAAAGGGGTGGATGATGATGAGTTACAGAGGAGAAATATTTTCATCCATTCAGTAGAAGTAGCCAAGAAAATGATGACAACCCCTATAAGTTTAAAAATCAGAGATACACAAGGCAATGGTGCCTGATGAGATTTATCACAGAATTATTGGATGACTAAGAGGATAACTAATATTATTTATAACTATTTTTCTAACAACCTTGTGAAGATGGCATGCAAAGTAAGCTGTGAGTAACATTCACAAGATTGGAAATCAGGGCAGAGGCAGAACAATGAGGGTCTGTTTGGACTCACTTGAAGATATTATCACATAAACATGACTGATAAGAAATCTGACGTATTTAGAAGTGAGTAGGGCACTGGACCCAGCCCAAATCAGCATGTCTTCACGTCAGGAATGTTGTGCCAGACAAATGTAGCAGAGTACATTTACTGCATGAAGTGGCAGAGTACACTGACTGGGTGAGAGGGTGGCACAGTGGTGCAGCAGAAAGCATTGTCACCTCACAGTAAGAGGCTCCCTGGCTTGATTCCCAGCTGTGTTACCTTCTGTGTGGAGTCTGCAAGTCCTCCCTGTGTTTACATGGGTTTCCTCTGAGTGCTCTGATTTCCTCCCACATTTCAAAGACATGCAGTAGGTAGATCGGACACTCTAAACTGGCCATAGGTGTGACTATACATTCAAGTGTGTGGTGCGGGAAAAATAACAAGGTAGGGCTAGCCAACCAGTGATGTCATCCTTGGCTCTAGATGACTGACATTGTTGAAGTGACACCCTGACTCCATGTGCAATAATGAGAAAAGGGGTTGTGGATGGATGAATGGATTGACTGAGTGAAATTGCTAGTTTGCCAGAAGGGGCTGTAGATGTGGCAAAGCTAGATGTCAGCAAGGCGTTTAACACAGCAGTACATAAAATGTGCATCATTTGATAACCTTGTAGTGGAAATAGAGTGGTTATGTGGATAAAGTAGTAGCCAGATATAAAGGGTCCCATTAAATGGAGACTTCTCAGATTAAATGATGGTCACCACTGAGGAACCACATAGGTCGGTACTGAGACTATTGCTTTGAGTATCTAAGCATTAGTGACAGTATAAAAAGTCTAGATGGAAAAGTATATTTGCTTATGTCCCAAAGCTATACAAAAGGGTAAGACAAAGTAGAATGAATATAAATGGACTTTCAAGGCCAGAGAAATGTTAAGCTAGTAGTTTAAATTCTGTTCAAACAAGGGTAAAATACTGCACCTGGAAACAAGGGTAGCACACAACTGGAGGAAAGGATACCAACAACAAATGAAGAAATGCAATCAAAAGCACTTACATAATATGACCCAAAGGTAAGCAAGCCATGTGACAGAATGGAAATGAAAGGAGATATTGTCCTGGCATGCATAGGAAGACTCATCACCACCAATACAAAAAAAAAGAAATCATCCCTTTATATAAGTGGATGATAAATTGCTAGGGGGCTATGAACTGTTCTAGAAAGCTCATTTTTGCCAGTTCATAGAAAGCAGAAGAGAGAGTACAGAGGAGGAATTCAAAAATGGTATATTGGTTTCACCAAAGACATATAAGGAGTGCTTTAAAGAGCTAAGTATATACCGTCCTGAAAAAAAGGGAATGGGGAACTCATGAAAAAAATCTTAAAGTACCACCAAGGCAATCTAGACAGTCCAAATGAACCATTTATTTCAGGAAAAAAAAAAGGAGAGACAGAGAAATTTGAGAAAAAAAATCACACAGCATGAAGAAAAAAATGGAAGAATCACTGAAGATGCAGGGAAGTATGCATTACAAAAAGAGTGGTGAGTAATTTGGGTAGCTTAATCATGACAACATCAAAAATAATGTCATAACGCAAGAACATGCGAGACAGACTTAAAGTACTTGTTACCCTGGATGTAGGAAAATAGAAAGAAATAAAGTAGTAGATGTAGTGTCAAAAGGGAGGTGGTGGTGGTGTGTGCATGTGGGGGGGGGGGGCAAGATAGTTAAATGTGTTACCTTATTTTTCCACAGAGGTCTCCCAGTTACTTTCTGTACTCCCTAAATGTTTTCTTTTGTCAGTATGACTCCCTTAAGTGGGTTATCTTTAGAAGAAAGGATGACCTCCTGAGGCTTAGACTAAGCTGCTATTCATTTTGTACATTTTCCATTAGAAAGGCCAGAGTTTGACTGTCACCACCGGTTACATATAAATATCTGATCATTTGGCAGGTGCTCTAAAATGCAGTCCATAGTGGTTTTATAAACAAATTTAGGTGAAACCTCAGAAATTTAATACAACCTTTTAGGTAATGCATGCTGCCAAAACAGATTAAAATAGCAGCACACAAACAGATTTGTGATGATTAACATTTCCTTTTGCTGTCACATTATGTAAAATTAGGCAATGTAATTATCAAAACCCAGTAAATGTTGATTTGACATGCTTATGTTCTGCCTCAAGTCATTATCTATTACCTTTCTCACAACAAAGCATCCATCATATACTGTGCTAGATCTTGTCATTTCTCTGGCCAACATGGGAAGCAGGTTTTACAACTTTAACTTAAGGCCACCATAATCTTCTTTCTAGTATGTTAAAATATCTGCCTCCTCAGGATAACAGGAATATCTCATTAAGTACTGTCCATTTTCATTTTCAGTCATATATACATTTTACCTTTGACAGATTGCTTCAAAGTAAAAAGTCAAAGTAAACTTTATTGTCATTCAGAAATCACACAAGTGCAAAAACTGAATGAAATTCCGCTTCTCCAGACTCAATGTGCAGACAACATATAGACTATTTTCACAGACATTTACACATATAACACCTAGCTATTACATCACGAACATGCAGGTGGATGGACTAATACTGCATATAATTAGAAACACATTTTAACACTTTTTGCAGTGAACACTTACTTACATGACACTTTAGTATCGCACAGGTACTTGGTTAAGACATTGCATTGATCCTTGCACAGAAAGAGACAGTTGGGTATTGCACTATGGTTAATTTACGAATTTGCAACAAGTATTGCATTGAAATAAGATATATTTTACTGTATCACTACTGCCCTAAATGGCCTATAAGTTACAGTCACGGTGAATATTGCACTAAGCATTTGATGAGACTGGTAACAAGGTTAATGCACAATCTGAGACAAGCTTCTACAATTTCTATTGACCCAGATGGCCATCATGGAGCATAGTTGTTTCTAGAGTTCAACAGCCGGATAACATCAGGGAAGAAGCTGCTCCTGAATCTCATAGTTCTGCAACGTATGTTTCGAAAGTGCTTTCTGGATGACAGATGCAGGAACAGCCTGTAAAAGCAGGGTGAGTACAGTCTGTAATTATTCCTCTGGCCCTGCTGAGACATCTGGATAGGTACAAGTCATGCATAAGTGGTAAAGTGGTCTTGATGATCCTGTTGGTTGTCTTCACCACTCTCTGGAGGGATTTGTGCTCAGAGGTAGAACTGCTTCCATGCCATACTATGAGATTGTTCATCAGGATGCTTTCTATAGTACCTCTGTGGAGGTTAGTGAGAATTGTCAATGGGAGTTTCGCTCTTCTCAGCCTTCTTAAAAAGTGCAGTCTCTGGTGCACTTTCTTGACTATGGCATTTCTATTGATGTTCCAAGACAAGTCCTCATCAATATGCACTCCAAGAAATTTCATTCTTCTCACTTTTTCCACTGATTCCCCATTGATGAAGGGAGAATGTTTCTTGTGATTTTTCCTTTAGTCCACAATTATATCTCTTTTGTCTTGTTCATGTGAAGTGCTAAGTTGTTATTTCCACACCAGGTAATCAGTTGTTCCACCTCATCTCTATACCCCGCTTCATCATCGTTACTGATGAGGCCCACCACCAGTGTGTCATCAGCAAACTTGATGATATGGTTTCTATTGTACCTGGCTGTATAAGTGTGTAAACAGGGTGAACAGCAAGGGACAGTACACATCTTTGTGGGACTCTAGTGTTAAGACTGATGCAATCCGAGGAGTTATTTCCTGCACACACTTTCTGAGGTCTGTCTGTGAGAAAGTCAAGAATCCAGTTACAAAGTGGAGTGCTGACGCTTAGTTGGAGAAGCTTCATTACCAGATGAAGAGGGATGACAGTATTAAAAGCAGAGCTGAAGTCGATGAATAATACCTTCAGGTAGGTGTTTTTATTCTCAAGTTGTTCCAGTGATAGATGGAGTGCTAGAGAGATGGCATCTGCCATAGCACGGTTTGCTCAGTAAGCAAACTGCAGAGGGTTAAGATCAGCAGTCAGCTCAGATGCTATGTAGTCCTTGGCCAGCCTTTCAAAACACTTCACCAATGTGGAGGTGAGGGCTACATTGAGGTAGTCATTTAGGCAATATGGTGGAAACTTCTTTGGCAATGGAATGACTGTCTTGTCCTTGAAGCATTTCAGAAGTATTTGCTGACTCAGAGAGTTATTGAAGATGTCCATGAAGACATTTGTTAGTTGGACTGTGCAGTGCCTGAGCACACACCCTAGGATTTTGTTAGGCCCAGCTGCTTTTATCGGGTGAAATCTGTGCAGTGCCCTCTGGACATCAGCTGGGTTGAGAGGGATCATCTTCTCGTTATGGTCAATGGGCATTTTCTTCACTGTTGTTCTGTTCTCTTCCTCGAATCTGCTGAAGCAGACATTCAGCTTATTTAGGAACTCCTTGTTGTCTTCACATTGTAAAGATAGGGGTCTGTAGTCAGTTATGGACTGGATACCCTGCCATAGGCACCTGGGGTCTTTTTGGTCAGAGAAGTAGGTCTGGATCTTTCTGCCATTGGTGCATTTTCCTTCCCTCACTCCTTGTTCTTATTTGCTCTGGCTGTTCTGAGGGCTTCCCTGTCTCCACACTTGAAGGCTGCATTCCTTGCTTTCAGTAGCTCGTACACCTCTCGTATCGACCAGAGTTTCTAGCTGGCTCTTGTGATGATGATTTTGGTGACTGTCACATCTTCCACACATTTCGAAATACAGTCCATCACCACCTCAGTGTACTACTCCAGGTTGATACACTGGTTCTCAGAAGCTGCCTCCTTGAATATGCTCCTGTCTGCACTCTCAAAACAGTCCTGGAGTGCTAAGACTCCACTCTGGCCATGCCCTTACTTGTTTCACTGTTGGTCTCCCTCTAATTAGCAATGATTTATATGCTGGTAGTAACAATATGGAGAGGTGGTCAGAGTTTCCCAGGTGTGACTGAGGCACTGCCTTAAATGTCAGCATAACACTGCTGTATACCTTGTCCACTTCTTACTAGTGTTCAATTTCTTGGTCAGGCAAAACCCTTCAGTTCTGACTCAGGTCCACTTCTACTTTCACGACTCCTCAAGTATGGTTTTCAGGATGCATCTTTTTAATCAATACCGCAGCTTCCTCTGTAACTTAACCTTCTGAATTCTGGATCCTGCTCCCTCATTATTTTCTGTTTTCATTTGCACCTAACTGCCTCACTAGGGGCATCTCAGAATTTAGCTCCTGTTCTCCTTCTTCATTAACTCAGATCACTTACGGATGCTCTTTCTAGCTGCGGTGTTTTGCTGCTTGCTGATGATTAGATGGTATTTAGATATGATCTCTTGTCAGTTTATAATACAGAGCACAGGGTAGATGTCTCTGGTTTGGTGTGCATGTACATTTCATTTCATTTCTAGGGTTTACTTATGTGATTCAGAATGCATGACAGTTTTAAAACCCACCTTCTTTTCAATAACTAACTTTCATAATACATTAGGCTTAATGTATTCTAGAAAGAGGACAAACCTAAAACATTCTCTGTGGTCAGTAATATAGCTAGCCTTCCTGCTATTCAGTTACATACACTGGAATGAATGAAGAAGAGTCAATGAAATTAAGCTTCAATTCCAGTAACTGAGTTATTTCCTCTTAACAGGTCATCTTTTTCTAGATTCTACTTAAACTTAGTTGGGATATCTTGGTATAATCTCATCACTGTAGCCAGTAATTGTGAAAGGCTCAAATGTCTCAGGAATGTATTAGTGTAAAGGCACTGAATCATTAGTCCATGACTGAGTGCGGGTAATGCTATGAGTTTATTATACTTATAAAGGTTTTCCTATGTTACACTGTCATCCTTCTCTCTATCTCATCATTTGAAGTAATTGTGTACTACAATGCAGAACCAAACTTGTGACAGAGTCTATAGATTCATCTAATTTGGCAATGGAATGTCCACTGGTAAACAGAATCCCAAGTACACATCTCATGGACCACTTCTATGTACCTCAGTTATATCTGCAGTGAAATTTGCTAGCAAACAGTGCTAGAACTGTCACATAATTACCCTTGAGTCAAGGAGAGAGTGTCACTACATGACATTCAAGTTGGCTGAATGCCTATCATACAAGAAGTGCAGAACCATGGGAAGGGCATGCTAATGTAACTCTGCCTATCCCTGTCAGGTTATTTGAGGCGTCAATATCGACAAGTTAGTATACAGGTATATACAGCTTGATGGAAGAATGACAAATAAGTAGGACACCCTAGGTGCCAGTGTCCCCTTGCTGTAGCTGTAAGTTGCTCATTTTAGCCCCCCTTCCTTGTACTCTGTGTCTATCTATAAAGCACTAACTTTCTCTTAGTGTCATCATCTAGTACTTTGGGTATTCAATAGGAGATACATTCTCCTTTGTATACCCCAGCTCAAAACTGACAAAGTGTAAGATTTCTCATTTCGTGGCTCTACTGGGTGAATGTCAGGTGTCAGAGACAGTGTACACAACCCTATCGAATATAACATATCAAAGTTATTGACCATTCCCTTCCAAAAAGTTTTTTTGTTCAAAATGTTAGTTTCCTAATGCGTCAACATCAATCACAAAATTCCTGTATTATTCGGCGCATGATATGACGGAATGTTAATAATACCTTAAGTTTCACAATGTCATGGACTTGCCTTACGTGATTATCTTCACACTGTACAGGGCCACTTTGTACATGTGATGAATGCAGTTATGGCTGCCATGTTGTCTGTTATCAGTATCTATCAAATGATGGTCTGAAGGGGGTCATCGGGCAGGTGGTGGGAAAAATAAACAGGATGATTGAAGAGGGACTCAGACATAGCTGATGGCAGACATCTTGTAATGTCAACCAAAAAAAAAAAAATCAAAACAAGATACAGACATATACTTAGCTGTTACTTCTTCTGATCAGTTGGGGTCATAACTGTCAGTATAAACAATTTGTTTACTTATGTTATGGGTTACAGTGATTTTTTTTTGTTCAATATAAACTTCGCTAAATAATTAATTCGGACACCAGTAAATATTTACATACCGGATCGGTTGAGGCCCGGGTTAACAACAACCGCCACCAGTACTGTTAGCCAAAAGGGTGCTGGCAGAAATTGGGCTACTGGTGGCCGAAGGAGGAGAAGAGGCGGTAGGCATGGCTGAAGGCAGGAAGAGAAAAGAAAGTCTATGACTGTGGTAGTGAGGGTCGGAATTTTGAATGTTGGCAGAATGACTGGTATAGGGAGAGAGCTAGCCGATATGATGGACAGAAGAAAGGTTGATATATTGTTTGTGCAAGAGACCAGATGGAAGCGGAGTAAGGCTAGGTTTATCGGAGGTGGGTTCAAATTGTTTTATCATGGCGTGGATGGGAGGAGAAATGGCATACAAGTTATCCTGAAGGAACAGTATGCTAAGAAACATTATGGCAAATAAAGACCAATGCTACAGAATGGCCAGGTTTGAATGAATCCCTGTCTATGACATGTTTTTTAAGATTAAAAGTGTTAGAGAGATAGTTATTTAGTTTTAAAATATGTAATTATTTATTTATTTTTATTTTATACTATGTGAGTGGATATAATGTATTTGTACTAATGTTTCTTTAAAAAGGATGATAATGGCTTTGTATCAAACAGTGACTTTCATTGGATATCTTATTGGAGGCATGGCTGTAGTTGGTTTTAAAATCTCATTCAAAAAATGTGATGATATTCTGAGGAAGTTTCTGATTGGGCAGAGACGAAAGTGCTTAAGCTATTGTTTTTTCATTCATAAGGAAAGCTGTTTGTTTTTTTCATTCACAAGGACATTGAGACTGTGGAGGTTTCAACAAAGTAATTTGTGTTTGTGTGTTTGTGCACAAGGACCAGCATTGATATTGTGTGTAACTGCTTTTTAACTACTTTTTTTACCTTGGATTAAAATTTTGATTATTGAGTCTACCTTCAGCGTGCTACTTCTTTTATCAGTTTAACTGTGTTCCTCATGGTTGTAGTATGCTAAGAGTGTTTTGGAGGTGCAAAGAGTGTCGGATAGAGTGATGTTTATGAAGCTGGAAACTGATGGTGTAATGATGAATGTTGTTAGTACATATGCTCCACAAGTTGGGTGTGCGATGGATGAGAAAGAAAAATTTTGGAGTGAGTTGGATGAAGTGGTGATGACTGTACCCACGGGTGAGAGAGTGGTGATTGGAGCAGATTTTAATGGGCATGTTGGTGAAGGGAACAGAGGGGATGAGGAAGTAATGGGTAGGTATGGTGATAAACAAAGGAATGCAGAAGGTCAGATGGTAGTGGATTTTGCGAAAAGGATGGACATGGCTGTGGTGAATACATATTTTAACAAGAGGGAGGAGCATAGGGTGACATGCAAGAGTGGAGGAAGATGCACACAGGTGGATTATATCTTATGTAGGAGGGCCAGTTTGAAAGAGATTAGAGACTGTAAAGTGGTGGCCGTGGAAAGTGTAGTTAGGCAGCATAGGATGGAGGTTTGTAGGATGACGTTGGTGATCAAGAAGAGGAGTAGGAGTGTGATGGTAGCACCAAGGATCAAATGGTGGAAATTGAAAAAAGGTAATTGTGAGGTGGAGTTCAGGGATGAGTTAAGACAGGCACAGTGATGAGTTACCAAATAGCTGGGTAACTACAGCAGAGCTAGTAAAGGAGATGGCTAGAAAGGTGCTTGGCATGATATCTGTACAGTGGAAGGACGACAAGGAGACATGGTGGTGGAATGAGGAAGTACAGGAGAGTATACAGAGAAAGAGGGTGGCAAAGAAAAAGGGGGATTGTCAGAGAGATATTTGTAACCCACGGGATGTCTGCCAAACCAAATAACTCAATGAAAACACCAGGTCCGGTCACACGAAGCAGTCAATGAAGGTAACCACTCACAGTAGTATACCAAGTAATATGACAGGATCCACAAGTAGGAAATTAGTAGAGTTCTTTATTATACAAAAACACACTGATTTAGTGCTTTCTTTTCCCAAACAGGAAACTTCATCAGAATCTATTACATCACATCCTTACTTGTTTAAATAGTTAGCCTCTGTTTTTCATTGGATGATATCCAAATGCTTTGAATTTAAAATTCACATAAATTCCATTTATTTATTCCTTATATACAGTTTAATAATTAATAAAATTCCTGTATAAAACTACTTTAAATAAAGCTGTATTACTTAAACATATCTATTATTTACACTTAAATATCAAAAAATGTATGCATAAATATGTTAAATATATAAATAAATTACACTTTTTATATAATGAAAAAAAAAATATATATATATATATATATATATTAAAAAATACATATACTGCCTCCTGTCTCCTTCATATTGCAACATTGTTTAGATAAAACTGCCACATATTGTGCAAAGCTACAAAATGTTCTAAAGATAATGTTATGTCACAGGAACACTTCTTAATAGCTTTTAAAAAGCATTTGGCAAAAAACATTTTTCTATATATTGTAACATAGTTGTGCAAAACTACAAAATGTTCTAAAGAAAATGTTATGTCACAGGAACACTTCGTAATGGCTTTTAAAAGCATTTTGACACAAAACATTTTTCTATCCCAGTTTAAAATGTTAACAAATAGCTTTTAATTTCAATGCTGGTGTTATATTAACATGGTCATTTAGACCTGGAAAAACACATGCATCAAGCCTCAACTGCCACATCAATTCCTTATATTCAAACCTATTCTGCCAGTCGCCCCCTCTTTCTGTGACTTGAACCTTCTTCAATATCCAAAATTTAAAATCAGCATTTACACAATTTAGGGCATGTCTATATAAAACATTGCTTTTCTTTTTCTTGCTAATTTCATACATATGCTCGTAAATACATTGTTTTAAGCTGCCTATATAGAATCCCCAACATGTTGAACAATATGCTATATATACTACCCCTTTAGTCCGACAGTTGTATAATTCATTCACACGGTGTCTGTATTACGGCACTGGTAGATCCAATTCCTCTTTGTTGGATATAAAAATACATTGATTACAATGCCCACATTTCAATGTACCTTTCGTACCTACAACTTCTCTCCTAACTTCTTTCTCAAATAGTTCTTTTATGTTGTCATTTCTCTTATAACCAAATTTTAATGTCTGGTTAAATACTTCCAACTTGTTGGGCATTCTCCTATAAAGTTCCCAATATTTTATCAGAATATTCCGTATATTATTGGTGCCCTCATTGAATGTTAAAACCATATACATTATGTTTTCATCTTTCTTTATCAAGGTGGTATTGATCAATAAATCTTCTCCACTATGAAAAAGTGTTTTAAATTTTGTCCCCATCCTGATAAAATCTCATTCTTGATACTATTAACCATTTCCATGGGATAACACCTATCATAGAAAAACCCACCAATAAATTCCAGTTCATTCTCCAAGTCCACTCTTATAGATGTCATACAAGCTGCTCTAACCATCTGCCCATTTAGAATATTTCTCTTTTGTATCTTGGGATGATTACTTTCATAATGAAGGTATGTATTGGAAAAACATATTTTCCTATAAATACTTGACGTATATCTCAAATTAGGTAAATCTTTTTTGATGTTAACATCCAAATAATGTACTTCCTGATCGCCCAATTCATAAGTAAAAGAAAGAAAGTTGGTAGAAGAATTTATATAATTCATAAATTCCATTATAATGTCTGTTGCACCATGCCACACAACAAAAATATCCAGGTATCTGTAATACTTTTTTATGTATGTCATGTATTGTTGCAATATGAAGGAGACAGATAGGAGGCAGTATATATATTTTTTAATATATATATTTTTTTCATTATATAAAAAGTGTAATTTATTTATATATTTAACATATTTATGCATACTTTTTTGATATTTAAGTGTAAATAATAGATATGTTTATGTAATACAGCTTTTTTTAAAAGTAGTTTTATATAGGAATTGTATTAATTATTACACTGTATATAAGGAATAAGTAAATGGAATTTATGTGAATTTTAATTCAAAGCATTTGGATGTGATCAAATGAAAAACAGAGGCTAACTATTTAAACAAGTAGGGATGTGATGTAATAGATTCTGATGAAGTTTCCTGTTTGGGAAAAGAAAGCGCTAAATTGGTGTGTTTTTGTGTAATAAAGAACTCTACTAATTTCCTACTTGTGGATCCTGTCATATTACTTGGTATACTACTGTGAGTGGCTACCTTCATTGACTGCTTCGGGTGACCGGACCTGGTGTTTTCATTGTCAGAGAGATGAAGAAAGTAGACAGGAGTATAAGGAGATGAGGTGCATGACAGAGAGAGAGGTGGCAAAGGCTAAGGATAAGGCATATGAAGAGTTGTATGAAAGGTTGGACACTAAGGAGGGAGAAAAGGACATGTACCAATTGGCTAGACAGAGGAACCGAGCTAGGAAGGATGTGCAGCAGGTAAAGGTGATAAAAGATAATGAGGGAAACATACTCACGAGTGAGGAGAGTGTGCTGAGGAGATGAAAAGAGTACTTTGAGGAGTTGATGAATGAAGAGAATGAGAGGGAGACAAGGTTGGATGATGTGGGGATAGTGAATCATGAAGTACAATGGATTAGCAAGGAGGAAGTAAGGATAGCTATGAACTGGATGAAGAATGGAAAGGCTGTTGGTCCAGATGACATACTTGTGGAAGCATGGAGGAGTTTTGGTGAAACGGCAGTGGAGTTTTTAACCAGATTGTTTAATGAAATCTTGAAAAGTGAGAGGATGCCTGAGGAATGGAGAAAATGTGTTTTGGTACCGATTTTTAAGAATAAGGGTGATGTGCAGACCTGTAGTAACTACAGAGGGATTAAACTGATCATGAATTTATGGGAAAGAGTAGTGGAAGTTAGGTTAAGAAGGGATGTGATGATTAGTAATCAGTAGTATGGTGTCATGCCGGGAAAGAGCACTACAGATGCAATGTTTGCTCTGAGAGTGTTGATGGAGAAGTACAGAGAAGGTCAGAAAGAGTTGCAGTGTGTTTTTGTAGACTTAGAGAAAGCATATGACAGGGTGCTTAGAGAGGAGTTGTGGTATTGTATGAGGAAGTCGGGAGTGTCAGAGAAGTATGTAAGAGTGGTACAGGATATGTACGAGGGTAGTGTGACAGCGGTGAGGTCTGCGGTGGGAGTGACAGATGCGTTTATGGTGGAGGTGGGATTACATCAAGGATCAGCTCTGAGCCCTTTCTTATTTGCAATGGTGATGGACAGGTTGACATTCGAGATCAGACAGGAGTCCCCATGGACTATCATGTTTGCAGATGACATTGTTATCTGTAGTGAGAGTAGGGAACAGGTGGAGGATACCCTGGAGAGATGGAGATATGTTCTAGAGAGAAGAGGAATGAAGGTCAGCAGGACTAAGACAGAATATATGTGTGTGAATGGGAGGGAGGATAGAGGAATGGTGAGGATGCAAGGACTACAGGTTGCGAAGGTAGATGAGTTTAAATACTTGGGATCAATAGTTCAGAGTAATGGTGAGTGTGGAAGAGAGGTGAAGAAGAGAGTACAGGCAGGATGGAATGGGTGGAGAAGAGTGCCAGGAGTGGTTTGTGACAGACGAGTACCAGTAAGAGTGAAAGGGAAAGTCTACAAGAGGGAAGTGAGACCAGCTATGTTATATGGGTTGGAGACAGTGGCATTGACAAAAAGGCAGGAGTTTGAGCTCGATGTGGCAGAGTTAAAGATGTTAAGATTTGTACTGGGTGTGACGAGGGTGGACAGGATTAGGAATAAGTATATTAGAAGGTCAGCCCAGGTTGGAAGGTTTGGAGACAAAGTCAGAGAGGCAAGATTACATTGGTTTGGACATGTGTTGAGGAGGGATGCTGAGTATATTGGGAAAAAGTTGCTAAGGATGAAGCTACCAGGTAACAGGAAAAGAGGAAGGCCTAAGATAAGGTTTATGGATGTGGTGAGAGAGGACATGCAGGTGGTTGGTGTGGCAGAGCAAGATGCAGAGGACAGGAAGAAATGGAAACAGATGATCCGCTGTGGCGACCCCTAATGGGAACAGCTGAAAGAAGATGATGATGATATTAATTAAGTTAAGAATATTGCAGATATCATTTGACTGTAGCATAGAATGCAGTCTGTTCTTAATAAAACAAAACAAAACATAATGCTGGATGCTAGGGACATGTTTATGGTTCAAAAGCACCAGACAACTGATTTTTTTTTTTTTTAATTATAGCAACTTATCATTGGTTGCAGATATGAATAATGCTTTAAGACACTGATCTGTTGTTGTAACAACACATTCTAAAGCACAATGTCTATGTGAAGCCAGTTGTGGGTATGATAGTGGCATAGATACTTATCCTTGTCTTCTGCCTATTTAATTTCTAACCTAATAAAATTACTTTAGGTGAAATTAGGTGCTGATGGTACTGTTAGAGAATTGAATATGTTCTGAGTCCTTACACCTTGTTATAATAGCCAATAGTCACATACCTTTGCAATTTGGCATCTATTTGAACACATCTCAAATGGATTGCTCCTAATGGTTGGGATCTCTACATTTTTGGATAAATGTACAAACCTTCTCTCTCCTAAAATTTCAGGAATTCCATCTGAACATTTCTATGTTTTGTTTGCTGCATTTGTCTTGTCAGCACCTCCTCTGATTGCCTGTTCCTGTTTTGAATACGCACTCTCTCCATACAAGAGGCATAATGAATACATATGTTGTGTAAAAAGGAACAATAAATCTGTTAGGCTGGAAGCAGTAGGGGAAATTGACAAAAATGTTGAGGCTGCTTGTCTGGAACAATGCTCCCAGATAACTGTTTTAATTAAAAATGTCTCTGCAGTAAATTCTTCACATTTTGTTCTATCAATTATGCCTCCTTGTAGATGTCTGATATTTCAAATGACCTTTGCATATTTTTTCTTTTTATTTCATTACCCTTCTTAATGATGACCACTTTTATTTGCTAGACATTCTACTAGAATTACGTTATCAAAACTTTATAGCAGAAAAATAACAATGGCAATGATTATACGTATTATTTACTTCAGCCAACTTTTCTATTCCTTTTTTGGTGCTCATGAAATAGAGTCTTCCTTATTTTTTATTTTGTGCAGGTTTTGATGGAGACATGATGACCAACAATACCATGATCCATGACTGATAATATCAATGACACGTACAGTCACTTTCAGGAAAATGGCTAGAATACACTATGGTAAATGTAATAAAATAAGGTATATTTACAGTAGGTAAATGAGGCAGTGAAGTGTGTTTAGAGTACAAAGTGGTAAATGCAATGAATTAAAGTTGATTTCAGGTATCAAATGATGCTCTGAAGTACATGTAAGTGGGGCTGCTACCCTCCTCAACTACAACAATTTAATTGCTTAATCAGTTAGGTTACAGTTTCTACACTAGACTGAACTGTTGCAACTAAGTGACAACTCAACTTGCTGTGTTCTAAACTTCTACAACTAGCTACAAGAGGTGTACCTAATTTTTATTTTTGCATTTTACTCTACTGAATTTCATTTTCTGTCTGTAGTTATTGCAAGCACCTCAGAAAACAAAATGGTTTCTGGTACATGGGAGAGGGCAGACACTTCCTCTAAGTCACAAACAACTTCTGATTACTAGTTGTAACATTCCTGATACTGAACCGGTGTTATGAAATACATGTGAGGCGGGCATCTTCTTTTATTCCCCTCAGCCACCTATATCATCTAATATACAGGCTGGTAGAACAGGCAGTGCATCGCTCTTCAATATAAGGAGAAAAATACTCTGAAACAAGAGTACTCTTGAAGAGCTTCTGCTGCCATTAATGGCATGTGAGGCTTGACTGCAAGCATTTAACCCCCACCATGCACATAAATAACTTATGAAATAAATAAGATACTTTTTATTTCAGTTTCCAAGTACTGGAGTTAACAGGGTAGCAGTCTCCCTTGTGTGATCCCATGGCTATGTAATGTGCAAGTAATATAGAATATGTTAATTACACACAATAAAACTACAACTGCTTTGCATGCTTATAGCCTTCCCACTACTCTCCCCTTAAAATGTAAGCCACATTGTGGATTGTATTTAAGGTATTCAGCATGTATTTTTCATTCTTATGGTCTTGTCACATTTCCCATTATGACTAGCAGTACGTTGTGAACCAAGTTTTCAACCCAAGAATCCCACTTTTAGTTTCACATTATGTTTTGTATATCCATTCATTCACAACCCATTTTTCCCATTATTGCCCTTAGAGACAGGGTGTCACTTCAGCAGTGACAGCCTAGAGTCAGTGTTCACACCACTGGGTAGCTAGCCCTGTCACGGTTATTCTTCCATTACACACACACACACACACACACACACACACACACACACACACACACACACACACACACACACACACATTTTTCTATCATGACTGTTTTGTGTGGAGCTCATTACGCTTGTTGATTTATGTTATTACATTATAAATACTTACTGAATAATGATGCTGTGCATGTATTGAAACTGTAATTTACTACTTATATATTTAATACTGTAAGGTATTGACCACCTTGCCCCAAAGGCGATAGACACATCAAGTCCCTCTCCTAAGCATTGTCGCTGTACAAACAAGGCAGGCACAGTTAAAGCTGTCCCCGCCAGCAGGACAACAATTGTAACAGAAAAACTAAGGTTAATACCTCTGTTGTAGTAAAACACAGAATATAGTCTAACAAATACTGTTAAGACTAGTGTACTGGGTTAAGTACATAGCAGTAAACTACCCCTTCTAAGCTACAACTTCCTAATCTTCCCAGGACTAATACCTAAAAATCAGAAAAATCCAGTGAGTTGCCAGAAAAACTTGGTGAGTTGCACATTCTCTGGTAACATAAGTTACATCCCTTTCCTACCTTTCTTTGGTACCATAGTCTGGTGCTATGTAAAAACCCCGCTCCAAACCTATGTAAATTCTACTCCTCCCCTACCTGCTGACGCATGCGAGGTTACAAATCTTCCATGCTTGTACCGCCATGCTTGATTTACTGCTGTGTACCTGAACCTAGACGGTAGCCTAACTGGGTATATAATTTTTAGCATGTATTGCTAAGCATATTTCTGTAAATATCTCATAGAGATTTATAAAAGGACTGATAACCATTTTTAATTGTATAATCTCAGCGTGGTAGCATTGAACACGCTGTGCTCATTCAGCAAAGTATAGCGTTGTTTATTGCATACAACTGTAGTCAACACTTGGCGCCTAAACTAGGACTCTGTAGCTGTTACGCTTATGCTAAGAATCATTGCAGCGTGGTCGACTGAGTTTAGTTGTTATAGAACGCTAAGTGTAATAGTATCTGCACGCTCTAACGCTAGCACCACAAAAACTTCTCTGATAGGCGTTTTTAATAGCTTATTGGTCAAATTACTGTTTTATTTGGCGTCTGTTAATTGTTCCACTAATTACTTGGTTATTTTACTGTTAGCGTCTTCTAAATGCACTAAGTAATTAAACGAATTTATTACTGAGTACTATGTACGGAAATCGAGCTGTTTAACTGTAAAGGGTCACTCTTTTCTCCGGAATCAGGGATTTTCACCTTGGAAAAGAACTATAATGGTGTAATGAGGGTTATTACTACTTCCACGCACTGTGTTACATTAGCGACTATTTGTTGGAGCAGCAGAATGTTTATTCATGTACTATTTTTCAAATATGTACTCTAAACCTGAAGCATTCAAAGAATAAGTTATTAGTGCAATTGCCAGTCTGTGCTTAACATAAACAGTGTTGTACTTGATCTATGCAGTATAGTAGACTTCTAACATAGCAATGTATAAATATGTTATATCTCCTTTTAGGTATTGACCACCTTGCCCCAAAGGCGATAGACACATCAAGTCCCTCTCCTAAGCATTGTCGCTGTACAAACAAGGCAGGCACAGTTAAAGCTGTCCCCACCAGCAGGACAACAATTGTAACAGAAAAACTAAGGTTAATACCTCTGTTGTAGTAAAACACAGAATATAGTCTAACAAATACTGTTAAGACTAGCGTACTGGGTTCAGTACATAGCAGTAAACTACCCCTTCTAAGCTACAACTTCCTAATCTTCCCAGGACTAATACCTAAAAATCAGAAAAATCCAGTGAGTTGCCAGAAAAACTTAGTCAGTTGCACATTCTCGGGTAACATAAGTTACATCACTTTCCTACCTTTCTTTGGTACCATAGTCTGGTGCTATGCAATTGCCAGTCTGTGCTTAACATAAACAGTGTTGTACTTGATCTATGCAGTATAGTAGACTTCTAACATAGCAATGTATAAATACGTTATATCTCCTTTTAGGTATTGACCACCTTGCCCCAAAGGCGATAGACACATCAAGTCCCTCTCCTAAGCATTGTCGCTGTACAAACAAGGCAGGCACAGTTAAAGCTGTCCCCACCAGCAGGACAACAATTGTAACAGAAAAACTAAGGTTAATACCTCTGTTGTAGTAAAACACAGAATATAGTCTAACAAATACTGTTAAGACTAGCGTACTGGGTTCAGTACATAGCAGTAAACTACCCCTTCTAAGCTACAACTTCCTAATCTTCCCAGGACTAATACCTAAAAATCAGAAAAATCCAGTGAGTTGCCAGAAAAACTTAGTGAGTTGCACATTCTCTGGTAACATAAGTTACATCACTTTCCTACCTTTCTTTGGTACCATAGTCTGGTGCTATGTAAAAACCCCGCTCCGCTCGTGAGTTGCACATTCTCTGGTAACATAAGTTACATCACTTTCCTACCTTTCTTTGGTACCATAGTCTGGTGCTATGCAATTGCCAGTCTGTGCTTAACATAAACAGTGTTGTACTTGATCTATGCAGTATAGTAGACTTCTAACATAGCAATGTATAAATATGTTATATCTCCTTTTAGGTATTGACCACCTTGCCCCAAAGGCGATAGACACATCAAGTCCCTCTTCTAAGCATTGTCGCTGTGCAAACAAGGCAGGCACAGTTAAAGCTGTCCCCACCAGCAGGACAACAATTGTAACAGAAAAACTAAGGTTAATACCTCTGTTGTAGTAAAACACAGAATATAGTCTAACAAATACTGTTAAGACTAGCGTACTGGATTCAGTACATAGCAGTAAACTACCCCTTCTAAGCTACAACTTCCTAATCTTCCCAGGACTAATACCTAAAAATCAGAAAAATCCAGTGAGTTGCCAGAAAAACTTAGTGAGTTGCACGTTCTCTGGTAACATAAGTTACATCACTTTCCTACCTTTCTTTGGTACCATAGTCTGGTGCTATGTAAAAACCCCGCTCCGCTTGTGAGTTGCACATTCTCTGGTAACATAAGTTACATCACTTTCCTACCTTTCTTTGGTACCATAGTCTGGTGCTATGCAATTGCCAGTCTGTGCTTAACATAAACAGTGTTGTACTTGATCTATGCAGTATTGTAGACTTCTAACATAGCAATGCATAAATATGTTATATCTCCTTTTAGGTATTGACCACCTTGCCCCAAAGGTGATAGACACATCAAGTCCCTCTCCTAAGCATTGTCGCTGTACAAACAAGGCAGGCACAGTTAAAGCTGTCCCCACCAGCAGGACAACAATTGTAACAGAAAAACTAAGGTTAATACCTCTGTTGTAGTAAAACACAGAATATAGTCTAACAAATACTGTTAAGACTAGCGTACTGGGTTCAGTACATAGCAGTAAACTACCCCTTCTAAGCTACAACTTCCTAATCTTCCCAGGACTAATACCTAAAAATCAGAAAAATCCAGTGAGTTGCCAGAAAAACTTAGTGAGTTGCACATTCTCTGGTAACATAAGTTACATCACTTTCCTACCTTTCTTTGGTACCATAGTCTGGTGCTATGTAAAAACCCCGCTCCGCTCGTGAGTTGCACATTCTCTGGTAACATAAGTTACATCACTTTCCTACCTTTCTTTGGTACCATAGTCTGGTGCTATGCAATTGCCAGTCTGTGCTTAACATAAACAGTGTTGTACTTGATCTATGCAGTATAGTAGACTTCTAACATAGCAATGCATAAATATGTTATATCTCCTTTTAGGTATTGACCACCTTGCCCCAAAGGCGATAGACACATCTAGTCCCTCTCCTAAGCATTGTCGCTGTACAAACAAGGCAGGCACAGTTAAAGCTGTCCCCACCAGCAGGACAACAATTGTAACAGAAAAACTAAGGTTAATACCTCTGTTGTAGTAAAACACAGAATATAGTCTAACAAATACTGTTAAGACTAGCGTACTGGGTTCAGTACATAGCAGTAAACTACCCCTTCTAAGCTACAACTTCCTAATCTTCCCAGGACTAATACCTAAAAATCAGAAAAATCCAGTGAGTTGCCAGAAAAACTTAGTGAGTTGCACATTCTCTGGTAACATAAGTTACATCACTTTCCTACCTTTCTTTGGTACCATAGTCTGGTGCTATGTAAAAACCCCGCTCCGCTCATGAGTTGCACATTCTCTGGTAACATAAGTTACATCACTTTCCTACCTTTCTTTGGTACCATAGTCTGGTGCTATGCAATTGCCAGTCTGTGCTTAACATAAACAGTGTTGTACTTGATCTATGCAGTATAGTAGACTTCTAACATAGCAATGCATAAATATGTTATATCTCCTTTTAGGTATTGACCACCTTGCCCCAAAGGCGATAGACACATCTAGTCCCTCTCCTAAGCATTGTTGCTGTACAAACAAGGCAGGCACAGTTAAAGCTGTCCCCACCAGCAGGACAACAATTGTAATAGAAAAACTAAGGTTAATACCTCTGTTGTAGTAAAACACAGAATATAGTCTAACAAATACTGTTAAGACTAGCGTACTGGGTTCAGTACATAGCAGTAAACTACCCCTTCTAAGCTACAACTTCCTAATCTTCCCAGGACTAATACCTAAAAATCAGAAAAATCCAGTGAGTTGCCAGAAAAACTTAGTGAGTTGCACATTCTCTGGTAACATAAGTTACATCACTTTCCTACCTTTCTTTGGTACCATAGTCTGGTGCTATGTAAAAACCCCGCTCCATTTCGCCTGCTCTCGGGCTAGCTCAGCCCCTCCTGCCCCATATCCCACCGCCCCAGTACATCTACATTTATAGCTATATAACCACACCCTTCCTCTCTCCAGCCACACAAAATCCCCTGCAAGACTCTAGTCACTCCTACCACTTCCTATATCCAACCCTCAAGATATCCTCTTAGGCCTTAATAGCCACCTACCCACAAAAATGAAATCGACCACACCCTCGATAACCAGAACTATGCTAAAAACAATAATACTTACCCTACCACTGTGTACGTACTATACCTACTAACTAAATATGAAGACCAATATTACTCAGGCTACCATTACCCTAGATACCAAACTAACATCTCCCCATCACTGAGAAGTGCCACACAGTGTGCTTTTAATATTACCAGTCAATCGCCACAGACAAACTATCTCCACCTGTATAGAATCAAACCAAAGTACCCTAAATCCAAACTTGAACATAAACTTCTATTTAAACTTATGAGATTATTAGACTTTCTAAGAAAAAATATAACTATAGATGGGGATATCCACCCCAACCCAGGCCCCATGACCTCACCAAGCTTGAACAACCCACCACCTTCCAGGAACACATCCGACTACCTCCAAATATACCACTTAAATATAAGAAGTCTAAATAATAAGATACATAACTTACATGCTCTAATAGGAATGTACCTCCCAGAAATAATGTGCTTAACTGAAACCTGGCTGAAACCAGGGACCAAGGATACTGAGATCATGCCACCTGGCTACAATATACAAAGAGTCGACCGACTAAACAAAAAGGGCGGTGGAATTGCTGTGCTCTACAAAAGCACACTAAGTGTCACTATCAACCCCATTCAGCCACCCCAGATCTCCAATGCCGAAATACTAACACTAAAAATAGAATTAAATAAGGAAAAAAAAATTAATCTATTAGTAACCTATATCCCCCCTGGGAAAAACACTGAAACTATTGAGAATCTTCTAAGCTGGCTATCAAACAATTACCCTCAGGAAACAATTATCCTAGGAGATGTAAACCTAGACTGGAACCTCTGTTCCTCGAGTTAAATCCCACACCAATAAATCTCCACAGTTCCAACAGACAATAACTTCCTCTACCAGAATAGGTAACAGCAAACAAAGAGAGCATCCTAGACTGGATCCTTATAAACAGTCAAAATCTTAACTATGTATCAGGGACACCACCAAATGACCTAAGCGATCACCTCATCACCTACCTAAGGAAAAACAAGATAACATACTCGAATCAGCCCATGTATAGGTCGGTTAGAAACAGGCAACACTTTGACCTCTCAAAATTCCAGACAGAACTTAAATCCTACAACTGGGCACCCCTCAAGTTTCTCCCATTAGAGGAGGCAGTATTAAAGTTTAATACCACATTTCTAACTATACTTGAGTCTAACGCCCCAAAAAGACAAATTAGAATTAAAACTAATATAGCACCCTGGCTAACAAAGGAGTCTAAATCCCTAATTAAACTAAGAAACAAAACCTGGAGTATGTGGCATACAACCAAGTCCCCCCTCGATCGTATTAAATTTCAACAGCAAAGAAATCTGACCAAAAAATCTACAACCCTAGATAAAAAAAACTACTACTGCCAACTACAAAACAAACACCAAAACAACCCCCAAAAATTCTGGGCTAGTTTAAACAAACTACTCCACCTAGGTAAAAGCTCAACTCCTACCCCAGAAAAACTATCAGACAAAATCCCAGAGGAAGTTGCCAATTCCTTTAATAGCTTCTTCACGGACACAATACAATCTCTAGCCAATCAGCTATCTACTACTTGCCCCCAGTTTACAGATAACACCCTAAAGTCCATACACACCTTTAAATTCCAACCTGTCCCCACTGCCTATATATGCTCACTGTTGAAGAAACTTAAACCAACTACTCTCTCCGCTGACCTCCTCCCAGCCGAATATTTACAAAAGGTGGTGATGTCATAGCTTGCCCCATCTCGATACTCAGCCATCGTGACTTGACTGAAGCCAAAATCCCCTCAATATGGAAAATATCCTATGTAATCCCACTCCATAAGGGAGGCACATCGACAGAACTGTCAAATTACACGCCCATAGCCATATTGTCCCCTCTGGCCAAAATCATGGAGAAATGTGTGCACAAACAGCTCCTTTACTATCTCACCCAGAACAACCTACTCTCCAGTTCTCAACATGGCTTTAGACCACACCATAGTACAACCACGGCTCTTCTCTCATTTACTGATACAATTAACCACAACTGGAATAACAAACAAATATTGTCAGTTCTCTTTCTGGACCTATCAAAGGCCTTTGATATGGTGAACCATCGACTACTTCACAATACCCTAAAAAATCTCCATTTAGACCACAAAACCCTAGAATGGTTTCAAGCCTATCTCTCAGAGAGGCAGCAAGCTGTACTCTGGCAGAACAGACTCTCTAACCTCCTATCGAATACCATAGGGATACCTCAAGGCTCCATATTGGGACCTCTCCACTTTTCTATCTTCATAAATGACCTCTACAAAGCCATCCCAGATGCCACCTGTATTCAATATGCTGATGATTCGACATTAGTCTGTACCGACTCATCCCCAGTTAATTTATTATCAAAAACACAATCATGCTTTACAGCAGTAGAGAACTGGTTACTGGGACGTCAACTTATTCTTAATCCAAACAAAACCAAACTGTTAATCTTTTACCCCACTCATAAAGTCATACTCACACCTTTTACAATTCAATCCAAAAATGGGACAAACATCTCCCCAGACTCCTACACTAAGCTTCTGGGAGTTACCATTGACAATAAACTTAAATATGATATCCATATTAATCAAACAATTAAAACCATTAACAAAAAACTTGGTTCGCTCTATCGAATAAAATCCTTTCTTACCCCAATAGCAAAAATGGCCACTGCCCACTCCCATCTCCTCTCTACCCTCTTATATGCTTCCCCTATTTTTACTAATCTTAACATAACTGAATTAAACAAACTTACATGTTGCTATAATCATATTGCTAGATTTGCAACTGGCATGCCCTATAGAACCCATCATTGTACCAACCTACAAAACCTGGGTTGGATCGAATTCCCTAACCTTCTCCAGCAGAGCCAGCTCATAGTAGCATTTAAAATTCTTAAACAATCTGACAAAACCCCTGCGCTGAAAAACATAATCAAACCTTACAACAATCTCGACAGCTTACGCTCCTCAAACAAACTATTAGCTCAAACGGTAAAATCCAACAACTCAGGGGGTGATGCTCTCTTTGCCAATGCAATAGGAAAAATATGGAACTCCCTTCCACCTAGCCTCACCATCATTTCCTCCATAAAACTCTTCAAAAAGAGGCTACATCACCACCTCCAGATACACTGGCTCTGCCAATGCATAAGCCCAGTCTGACTCCACCTAATCAAGTTTTTTTCTCCTCCTTACAGGTCTAACTATGTAACCACTACCTCTTCACACATCTGTTTTCCCTCTTATCCCCTGTTCCATGCAAATCTCTAATCTTTGCATACTACTCTAACACCGTTATTACTATCTGAAGGGTCTATATAAAAGGAGAAAAAATTCTGTTATACTATGTGTTTTTTTTGTATTTTTGTTTCTTTTTATATATTCTTGGAGGAATGAGTAGAAATATTCTAAAATGTCTCCTTTTTTTGTGTAACTACCTAATGAGAACAAATTGTATTATATCAACATATTGTATACCTATTTGTTAATGTTGGAGCTTTTCTCCCCGAGCCTCCGCTGAAAATGGACATGTATCCAGTCGGACTTTCCCGGTCAACAAATGTAAAATAAATAAAATAATACAAATAATTCTTATACTTTTGTGGAGCTTTTCTTCTCAGATATTTATTTGAAATATAACATCAGAGGAATAGTTAAATCTGTCAACAGAAGTGATAAATGAATAAAAAAACTGATAAGATAAAATAAAAAAATAAAAAAAGTTGAGTGATTAACCCATTAACAGAATATAAAAATAAATATAAACAAGTCAGCAAACAATTTGGCCCTGCTGCTTTAAAGCCTTTTGCACTCTGAGCTCATGTTTCATGTATTTTATTTCTACTATCCTGTCAGAATACCTTTCCCCATGTTTGCCATAGCAAATTATTAGGAAATATAGTGGATTATGATCTTAACTTCAACCTGCATATACAAAATTGCATAAGAACTCATGAAAAACTAGGGATGCTTTTGTGTCACCACTCCTCTTGGCCAATAATATAGAAGCCTCAATCCCCACCACTGACACCAGTGAGAGATGTTCACTTGGAACAAAAAAATAGATACACACAGTATTTTCAGATGCAGCTCTCTGCACCAAGCACAATTTCCCTTAAGAGCACCCAGGGAACACACTCCTGTCATTGGGGCTAGATTGCCTCTCTCTCTCTCTCTCTCTCTCTCTCTCTCACCAGGCCCCAAATAAGATTACACACTGACCACATCTGTAGAGCTGAGTCCTCAGGAGAGTGTTCCAAGGCAAATCCTCCACCACCCTCTCTGTGAAACCAGTGCTCTGTGTCCCTGCTCCAAGTAAGTGAAACACACTCTCTGAGATTTGATTTTTCACACACACACACACACACACACACACACACACACACACACACACACACGCACACACGCACACACGCACACACGCACACACACACACACACACACCTCAGAAAGGCTGGCAAAGATTTGCCAGCTATTCTCCCCCTGCCCACTCTATAAGGTAGATGCTAACATCAGAACACTCTAAAGCCAGCTTCTCTAAAGATCTTACCAGGGAATCCAATTATACTTAGTAAAATACGTACTAATACAAATGGTAGTGTTTGACCAATGCAGCAAGATTTTAAGGAGTGGCCACAGTGTCATCAAATAAATATAAGTACTGTCAAAGGTTAAAATATTCTCTAAAAGATCAGCCATAATGAAAAGTTTAAATATATTTAATAATGAATAATAAAAGACCATGAAAATACTAAACATCTATTTACAATAAACACAAACATTTTAATCACAAAAAAATATTAAAAATAGCACAGATGGAAAGGTTCACACAGATACAGAAAAACAATACTTAAATAATCTTGCTATATTTTCCTGGCTGATCTAAAGAATTACTGTCCCCTAATTCACTGACTAGAGCAAGGCAAGATGAAGTGGGTGAGTGATCCTTCTTTGTCAGGTTTCAAATGCAGAGTGCCCTGAGACTTCTGTCTCATCTGATATTAAAACATCATTCCAGCACTGGATTACAGAATTATATCACATACATCTAGTCATCTGACTCTGGTTCCCACACTATCCCCTTTACTAGAAATTGAACCAGAATCTAGCACCTATGTGCCATAATGCAATCAGAGCTTTGATAGGATGTCTTGTAGCATCTGGAAGCTATAAAACCATTTCAAAAACTTCCACCCTTTCAGGGTAGCAATTAGTTCACCCCCAGGGACACTACAGTATGAATTCTAGTCCTGGTTTTCACAGACATTTTGTCTCTGTCTGCAATCAGAACTGTAAGACACAATCTATATGGCCTAAACCAGTAATTTAATCTCTGACTATTTTTCAAAGTTAGCTGGATTGAGATTAACCTCTTCTCTTCCAGTATCCCATTAAAATATATTCATTTCAACAGTTACAATACAGTCTGACATACATATGCATTTCTTTTCTGTCCAGCAGGACCCACTATAGTATATTTGTACCACAAACAGCTTTACAAATACATTTTCAACACAAGCACCTGTACAAATCAGTTTGATATACAAACTTTACAGACCTCCATCTAGCTATGATGGCATAAGTTACACATCCGCTGGCCTACTTCTCCTGGTATAGTGGGCAATACCTCACATCATCACAGCTTTATAGAGCCAAAGCCTCTATCACCAATGAAAATAAAACTGCACTTACCACAACTTATCCGCTACCTACACTTCTTTATGGTGCTCCCATCCTTGCTAAACTTCAGGCACTACAAAAATGAAAACTTGAACAGTGCTATAATAAAGTTGCTAAATTTGGAGCAAATACCCCTTTCAGAACCCATCACTGTATAGCACTAAAAGCCCACATTTGTTAGATTCAACTAACATGTACACAGCTTCTCGCCATGTTTAATAGTATGCAGCATCCATCTGCTTGCCCAACACTAAACATTCTACACAACTATATTCCCAATCAGTAATTATGATCCAATAAACAAAAACTCCTGTCTGCCCCCAAACCTATCAAGTCTGATGGGCATTGTCTATACTTATACCATTGTTGCTAAGGCCTGGAACTCCTTACCTGTAACCATCAGGTCAATGCCCTCCCTCACATTCTTCAAAATCATTCTGAAAGACTTCCTGGTCAAAAGCTGGCTCTGTTCTTGCTCTACACCAAGATAAATTATATCCCTAAATGTGAACAAATATACGTTCATACCTTATATCCCTAAATGTGAAAATGTACACATTCATACTCTATACCACCTCTTATTTTCTCTTCTTCACTCACTTCTTTACTTGTATCAGTTTTTCTCCCTGGCTTTCTGACTTAATATACCATAAGCCTGTTTTTCTCTCACTTCATATTGTAGTTCCTGTTTGTGTTATACTAACTTATAGGTTCATAGGTTCATAGGTTTATACTAGGTTATCTGCCCTAAGGCATTTATAAGCCTAGCCCAAAGTTTTGTGGCTTACGCCACACCTTATATGAAAAAATACTGTGCCCATTAGTTTGTCGTGCCTCTGTCCAGCAGTGACACAGAGATGATTCCCGGGGTAAACCTATGATCTCCCATCCACAGGTCAAGATTTCTCTTGAACAGAGCCAGCGAGGTGCTCTGCCTCACATGGACCGGGATTTTATTCCACAGCATAGGGAGTCTCTGAGTGATAAATCTATCTCTCCAGCATGTCCTATTTATATCCGTGCTAAGGTTTAAGTCGCTTGCTCTAGTGGTGTTGGTGGATTTGAATTTTTTGAGGTGGAGCATGTCCATTAATTCCGGGTTGGTCATGGCCTTGTATGTCAGGCACATGTCACCTCTGAGCAGACGGTATGCGACTGAATAGAGCTGGAGTTTCTTCAATCTGGCAGCATATGACAGATTTTGGAGTCCCATTATCCTTTTGGTGAGGAACTTTTGGGGTCTCTCCAATTGCTGCAGATGTCGGGTGAGATACATCCCGAATGGGGCATTGTACTCGATCATTGGTCTGATAAGTGAAGAGTACAGGGGAACAATGACCTCACTAGATCTGGATGTGAATCCCTTCATGATCAGGTGGGCAATGTAGAAGGTCTTTCTAACCACTTTAGCAACGTGAGTGTCAAAAGAAAGGCCACTGTCAACCTGGGTCCCCAGGTCCCTGATAACCTCTTCTGTGCTTAGTGGATTGCCACCTATATGGTAGCTTGGGGTTACCTTGTTTTTCCCGAAGGGTATGACTATACATTTTTGGCGTTTAACTTCAGGCCATGGCTCTGGCACCAGCTATCTGTTTCCGTGAGTCCCTTCTGAAGGATATCCGTGTCCGATGCACTTTCCACTATGGCCCAGTTTGCAGTCGTCTGCAAACTTTGTCAGCCAAAGTTCTCCCATGTTGGCCTGTACTTCTGAGAAGTAGATGCCGAACAATAGGGGGCCAAGGACCGAGCCCTGTGGGACACCACTTGTGACCGGCTTGGAGTCTGACATAACGCCAGCAACTCTAACCCTGTGGGTTCTGTCCTTAAGCCAGTTTGCAACCCATCTTGTGACATATGGGTTTACATTTAAGCTGGTAAGTTTTTCTACAATACCCGAGTGGGGTATTGTGTCGAAAGCCTTTGCAAGGTCAAGGCAGGCTGTATGGACTGCCTTTCCCTCATCAATGGCCTTGGTGGCTGTTTCGAAGATGTCGACCAAGTTCAAAAGGCATGATCTGCCCTTGACGAAGCCAAACTGGGTCAGGTCCAATGTCTGCAAGTCCCCTATATCTTTGTTTATGAGCTCCATTATGATCCTCCCCATAGCTTTGCAGACTAGACTTGTTAAGCTTATGGGGCGGTAATTACCAGGGTCCGTAGAGGCACTGCCTTTGTGGAGTGGGACCACAGTTGCCGTATGCCCCTCCTTGGGCACGTATCCTGTGGTAAGGCTGAGATTAAACAGCTGCCTTATGTGCGGGTTTAATTCCTCATTTAGCTCGTGTAGCACACAGCCGGGGACACCATCCAGTCCCATTGATGCTGTGTTTTTAGCTTTAGAGAGGGCAGCTTTTATCTGCACATTTGAGATGTCTGGGAGGCTACACTCCGCTGGGATAGTTATCTCTCCTTTAGGGGGGGAGAGGGGGGGTGAAGTGTGCACTGAACCTGTCTGCCAGTATGTTGGCAATGTCTGTGGGTTCAGTGATTTTTGTATCATTTTGGACTAATTCTGAGCATATCTGGGAGTTTCCACCCAGGTTCCTAACATAGCTGAAAAAGGCCTTATGATTGTCCTTTGAATCCATGGCAATTTTTCTCTCAAAATTGGCCTTAGTTGATTTTATGAGTGCTCATATTTTTTTACTAATAATGATCAGGGGTGACTTCCCTTTTATGGATTTTGTTCTATCATGTAATAGCTTTCTCCTCTTATTGTAAAGTTTGTTAATGGCTGGGGTCCACCAGACTGGACGTTTGCCCTTTGTGGAAAGAGTCTTGGTTTTATTTGGGATTGCCTGATCCATGCAGTCCTGGAGGTGTTCATAGAAGGCATTTGTAAGGGCTTCTGCAGCTTGGGTTGTGGTTTCCACTGGCTCAGGGGCCTTGAAGGATACCACACCAGTCTTGAGTAGTGTGAAGTTTGCTTTAGAGAAGTTCTTCACTGTGGTCTTTTTTGTTTGGGGTGGGGGGGATGTGGATTTCCAGTGAGATTAGTTTATGATCAGATCTCACCAATGAGGGATATACTTCCAGTGTGGAGCATTTTGTCCCCATGTTTGTGATAATGAGATCTAGTATATTTTCTCCTCTCATGGGAACAGTGACTAGCTGTTCCATGGCATTTGAATTTATGAACTCCAGGAACCATTGGGCTAGAAAGTTAGGGCTTGAGTAATGTTCCTAGTCTATATTCGGGTAGTTGAAGTCACCCAATATGATGGTGTTTGGAGATACATTTATACCCTCCAGTGTCTTCAGGAAGGCTGTGTGGGGTTCTTGAGTTTGAGAGGGTGGCCTGTAGCATGCTACAATTTGTAGAGCAGTTTTGCCTATGGTTAGTTGCACCTGGATGGTTTCCGAGCTTGATGCGTTGCCACCAACCTGGAGGTATGGGTATCCTTTATGAATATGGATACACCCCCTCCTTTTGTGGTGTGGTCCGGGTTTTGGGGCCGGAACGCATGATATGAGGTAAAACCTAATAGTGCCGGTGTGCTCTCAGGAGCCTTGAACCAGGTTTCAGTTACAGCACAGACATCGATGTTCTCCATACTGAGAAGGGCCTCGAGTGCGTGCATTTTGAGATTTAGACTTCTGGCATTGAGCAGCATTACCCTCAGTTTCTTCCCATTTTTGTTTTCTAGGGTGGTTGGTTTAGAATTTGAGCCTTGCCTAAAAAAGGCACTATGGGGGTGGCAAGAGCCTTAGCCAATATCCGGAATCCCAGGGGTGACAGGTGCAAGCCGTCCCTTGCGAAGCAGTGTGGCTTGTCAAGCATGTCATCCCAGGCAGACAGACACTGGATCCCCTTTGAATGACACCAGACATTAAGCCAATTATTAAAGCTGATCATCTTGTCTCTATATTGTGGCATCATTCTTGGTGAAGGAAGGATACTGCTCAGGGTCAGGGTCATACCTGCCTGGGCTACATAATCAGGGGGCTTACGTAACTTACTTCTAATTTCTCTATAAGCTGGCTAAAATGTCTCTAACTATTAAACCACTGTCATATAACTTGTATATATTCGTAACCAATGTTTTCATATAGGTTTATAGGTAGGTACTAGGCTATCAGCCCAAGGGCCTACGTAAGCCTAGCCAGCAAGGTTCCATAGCTTATGCCACCCAAGAAAGTTATTTTCCTGTGCCACTGTCCAGCAGGGACACAGAAGTGATCCCCGGAGTGTATTTCCTATTTCCCATCCACTCATCAAGATTTTTCTTGAAGAGTGTTAATGAAGAACTTTGCTTGACATAGATGGGTAGCTTGTTCCAGAGTATAGGAAGTCTCTGGGACAGGAGTCTATCCCTCCAGCATGTCCTGTTTATTGTGGTGATAAGGTTTATGTCCCTAGAGCATGTAGCTCAGAGGGATTGGGATTTCTTTAGGTGTAGCATGTCCAACAGCTCTGGGTTTGGCATAGCTTTATATGTTAGGAAGAGATCACCTTGGAGTAGGCGATATGCTACAGGGTAAAGCTGGAGTTTTTTGAGGCGGTCAGTGTAGGGAATTTGTTTGAGGCTAGTAATCCTCTTTGTGAGGTACTTCCATGGCCTTTCCAGCTGCTGCAGATGTCTTGTGAGGTACATTCTAAAAGGGGCATTGTACTCTATAATGGGTCTAATGAGTGACGAGTAGAGGGGAACAATGACCTATTTTTTCCTGGATGAGAACACTTTTATGATGAGGTGTGCCACATAGAAGGACTTCCTGACTACTGTGGTGATGTGACTATCAAAGGAGAGACTACTGTCCACCTGGGTCCCAAGGTCTCTTATCACACATTCGGTGTTAAGTAGATTGCTGCCTATGTGGTAGTTCATGGAGACAAAGTTTTTACCAAAGGGGATGACACTGCACATTTTGGCATTGAGTTTGAGGCCATGGCTCTGACACCAGGCATCTGTCACAGTGAGGCTCTTCTGTAGGATGTCCACATCATTTGGGGAATTGACTATGGCTCCTAGTTTGCAGTCATTTGTGAATGTCATTAGCCAGAGGCCTTCTGTGTTAGCCTGCACTTCAGAGAAGTAGATACCAAACAGGAGAGGTCCCAGGATGGAACCCTGTGGTACCCCACTTGTCACTGCTTTGAGGTCAGATTTGGAGTCTGCAACTTTTACAGTGTGGGTTCTGTCAGTGAACCAGTTGGCAACCCATCTTGTGACATAGGGATTTATACCTAGTTTAGTGAGTTTAGCTATAATTCCAGAATGGGGGATGGTGTCCCAAGCCCTGGAGAGGTCACGATAGGCTGTGTGAACCACCTTACCCTCATCCACGGCTTTGGTGACTGCCTCAAAGAAGTCGATCATGTTCAGGAGGCATGATTTGCCTTTCACAAACCCGAACTGGGTGGGATCCAGAGTTTGGAGGTTACCAATGTCTTTGTTTATGAGTTCCATGATGATACGTTCCATGGCCTTGCAGACCAGGCTTGTCAGGCTAATAGGTCAATAGTTCCCGGGATCAGTGGTGGCTCCTCCTTTGTGGAGTGGGATAACTATTACTGTGCATCATTCAGTGGGCAAAAAGCCTGATGCGAGGTTATTATTGAACATGGTGCTTAAGTGGGAAGCCAGTTTGTTCTGAAGTTTGCGTAAAACGTAGTTTGGGGTGTTGTCTGGTCCCATGGATGCTGTGTTTTTGGCTATAGAGAGTGCAGCTTTTACCTGTGTAGTTGTGATTACAGGGACTTTGCATTCTTATAGGTTTATAGGTTCATAGGTTTATACTAGGCTATCTGCCCTAAGGCATTTATAAGCCTAGCCCAAAGTTTTGTGGCTTACGCCACCCCTTATATGAAAAAATACTGTGCCCATTAGTTTGTTGTGCCTCTGTCCAGCAGTGACACAGAGATGATTCCCGGGGTAAACCTACGATCTCCCATCCACAGGTCAAAATTTCTCTTGAACAGAGCCAGCGAGGTGCTCTGCCTCACATGGACCGGGATTTTATTCCACAGCATAGGGAGTCTCTGAGTGATAAATCTATCCCTCCAGCACGTCCTATTTATATCCGTGCTAAGGTTTAAGTTGCTTGCTCTAGTGGTTTTGGTGGATTTGAATTTTTTTGAGGTGGAGCATGTCCATTAATTCTGGGTTGGACATGGCCTTGTATGTCAGGCACATGTCACCTCTGAGCAGACGGTATGCGACTGAATAGAGCTGGAGTTTCTTCAATCTGGCAGCATATGGCAGATTTTTTCTTCCTGTATAGATATGGGCCCTTTAGGGGGTGAGAGGGGGGGTAAAGTTAGCACTGAACCTATCTGCCAGGATGTTGGCAATATCATTGGTTTTGTAATTGTCATGCCTTTGTGCTGTAACTCAGAGCAGATCTGGGTGTTGCCATCTAGATTCTTGACATAGCTATAGAATGCTTTGTGGTTGTCCTCGGATTTAGTGGTGATTTTGTTTTCATAGCTAGCTTTGGAGGATGTTATACGGGATCTCAGCTTCTTACTGAGGCTGACCCGGGAGCTCCTTCACTCATGGGATTTTGCAACAGTTTCTTCCTTCTGTTGTACAGTTTGTTTATGGCAGGTGACCACCAGATTGGCTTCCTTTTTTGGAGGATAGTGTCTTGGTTCTGTTTGGGATGGCACAATCCATGCACTCATGTAAGTGCTTATAGAGTGCATTTGTGTAGGATTTAGCAGTTCTAACTGTATTGTCCATCTGCACGGGTGTCATGAAGTTCACCACTTCTGTCTTAAGAAGCATGAAGTTGGCTTTGGAGAAATTTTTTACTGTGGTTTCCTTAATGGGGTTGGGGGTGGGATGTGGATATCAAGGGTGATAAGCTTATGGTCGGTTCGGACCAATGAGGAGTTGACTTCAGGTGTGGAACACCAGTCACTCATGTTGGTAATGACTAGGTCTAGGATATTGTTGCCTCTGGTGGGGGTGTGGATAAGTTGATCTAGGGCATTGGAGTTTATGAATTACAGAAAGTGTTGAGCTAAGGAGTTGGTACATGAGTAGTTTTCCCAGTTAATGGTGGGGTAGTTGAAGTTGCCCATTCTTAGGGTGTTTGGTGGAACCCTACTATTTTCCAGTACATCAAGAAAAGAGGAGTGGGAATCCTGAGGCATGGTGGGGGATCTGTAGCAAGCTATAATTTGGATTGCAGTTTTGCCCAGAGTTAGTTGCACTTAGATAACCTCAGATGCATTATGCTGAGCAGCTAGCCTGGAGGTGTGGATATCCTTAATGAATATGGACACACCTCCGTCTTTGGTGTTTCTGTCCAGATTACATGGCCGAAAAGTGTGGTATGAGTTATAGCCTGGTAGTGCAGGGGTGATCTCTGACGCCTTGAACCAGGTCTCAGTCACTGCCCAGATATCGATGTTCTCCATTTTAAGGAGTGCCTCGAGTGAGTGCATTTTGAGATTTAGACTTCTAGCATTGAGTAGCATTACCCTCAGTTTTTGCTTGCCTGTTCCTGTTATGGTGGTGAATTTGTTATTTGAACCCTGTCTAAAAAAGGCACTATAGGAGCAGCAAGAGCCTTAGCCAGTATCCGGAATCCCAGGGGAGACAGGTGCAGGCCATCTGTAGCAAAGCATCACGGTCTGTCGACCATGTCATCCCAAGCAGACATATACTGGATCCCCTTAGAATGACACCAGAAGCTTAGTCAATTGTTGAAGTCAATCATTTTGTCCTTGTACTGCAGTATAGTTCTGGACAATGGCAGAATGCTACTCAGGGCTAGGGTCAAACCTGCCTGGGCTACAAGATCAGAGAGCTC
Organism: Protopterus annectens; assembly: GCF_019279795.1. Classification (NCBI taxonomy): domain Eukaryota; kingdom Metazoa; phylum Chordata; order Ceratodontiformes; family Protopteridae; genus Protopterus; species Protopterus annectens. The sequence goes on from NC_056749.1 coordinate 323,416,475, forward strand.
TTCCATGTCTCTTTTCATGTAGTCCAGGGAGGTACATCTCAGGTCATTCACACCAACATGGACAATGGCAGAGTCATATTTGTACTTGTTGTGGAGTGACCTGAGTGCGCGGGTTATGTGGCGGATCCTGGCACCCAACAGGCAGCTGACAGTAACCTTCTCCTTGTTTAGCCTGGTGAGTGGGACATCAGTGTGCCTGACTATAGAGTCACCTATGACTAGTGTGTTGGGTACGTTGTTTTGCCTTATTGGCTATGGTTTAGTAGATGTCTTTTTGTATTTTAAAAGACTGTACAATTATTGATCTTAAAATGTTTTGTAATACTTTGGAGCTTTTCTCCCTCCACTGAAAATGGGACTTCTACCCAGTCGGACTGTCCCAGTAATCAAATGCATATTACTGCAGTATCTCAGCTCTGTTATTTACTTACTTTTTTCTGAATTGTATAATTTCAGTAGGACCATAACTGTATTCCCCATTGGCCATGTTTCTGCTGTTTCTACATTAGTACTTCCTGTAAAGTTTGTATTGTCATTGGTGTCAATTCAGTTCTCCAGTCCCATTTTCTGTAGTTGTTCACCCTCAGTACAACAGCAACTTGTATCAAAGATAATTAATGATTCTGTAGCATTTTTAATACCAACATTATCAACTTTGGGGTCAAATACAGCCAGGAGCTAACTAAGATTGTAAACAGGATAAGGCAGCACCCAATCATGTGCACACACACGGATATATATTTTATGTACATACATGACAAGACAATTATGAGTTTCATTAATTCACCTACCTAAATGTTTTATAGGTATTGAAAGAAACTGGATGCACTGGGGAAAATAATAAGGAAGACATAGCAAGCTAAGGAGAAAAAGCACCTCAGGTGGGAATCCAATTCGAGATCCAAGAAATTGGGAGGAGTAATGCTAACCACTGCACCACTATACCCACTTGACTACCATTTTCCACAATCCATTCCCTTTATCCTTACAATACTTATTTTGCTAATCATTATACTTGAGACTGCTTACCATTTTTTTCCTCTTAGTGCAGGACAGTGGCAGGACTTTTGAGCATGTTGCCAAACATTTGATTCTTCAACTTATGTCAGTGTGATATGTTACCCTTTGCATCATTTCATTGCCTCCTTTTCATCTTAACCTGCCAGACCCTTTACCCCAGGGTGGGACATGTTTCTAAGCAGCATGCATCATTTACTCTTCTATCTCCTTTAAAGGCAGTCCTTGCAGCAACTCTGCTCTCATCTGGCTTTATTACATTAACTGGATACCTACTGTGTCCCCCTCAATACAGTTTTCCAGATTTAGAAACTCCAACATCTCCTTGCATAGCCTTTTATTTATTTATTGATAGAAAGGAAATTGTATTAGAATCACAAAGACAATTTTAGGCACCGCTGGCTTCACTGGGACATTTTCCAACATCACTTTGCTGCACATGAGGTGTATATCTCTTCTTCCATGGTTCAGTGATACATAATCTGTTTTTTTTTTTATTTTGTTGGTACACAGGCCAAACCTTCTGTATGGGGGTACTAAGTGGGGGTTCTTCCAAAACAAATTATAAAAATTATTTTTTTGTAAATGTAGGTTTGTAGGTTCATACTATGCTAACTGCCCATGTGGACCATTTTCAGCATAGCCAATTACCCCATGTGAGAATCAAACCCTGCAACTTGTGTCCCTAAGGTAAACACCTTAACCATTATGCCAACCTCCCACCCTGACAGTTTCATATATTTTATTTCATTCAAAATAGCAGTCATTGTAAATGCGTTAATATTACTAGCAAGGTTCAGTGACAAAGACTGGTGCATTTTAGTGTATCTTATTGCTTAATACCAAGACAAAAGTCTTTGAGGGACTTTGTGACCCTTACTATTTTGAGATGCATATCTGTAGTCCCGCTATTAACTTAGTTTTCAAATATCATTTTAGTGGATATGAAGTGGTTCAGGGGCACACTGCAGAACTTTCTACACAACCAGTATTGTGTGTTATCATTCTCACTGTATCAGCACAATCTTAGGGGCTATAGGGAGAGTTTATATCTGTCCAGAAATTCTATGCTTTCTCTTGTATAGGACTGGATGGTAAAATGCCTAATATTGGAGGCTGTACTTTCTGCAATGTTATCCAATTTTACAGTGCATGATTTCAAGTGGTAGGAAAATGTTAGCAAGTGTTAGGTTTTATATTTCTGCATTAATTAAGGAGGTGTGATGCCCACCACTCCCACCAATATGTGATAGCCACCAATATGTGTCACCCACCTGCTGGGCCAGTAATCAAGGAGCCTGAATCCTCACCACTGACACTGGAGAGGGATGTGCAATTAGAATACAAATGGATCATCTCAGTATTTCCAGATGCAGACCTCTCTGTATCAAGTACAATTTCCCTTAAGAGCACACAGGGAACACACTCAGCCAGGGGTCTGGATGTCTCTATTTCTGCCCCTCCAGATCCCCAGTAAGACTCTCCACTGGTATAGCTGTAGTGTTAGGTCTTCAGCCAAGTGTCCAGGCAAAGTCTCCCAGCACCCTCCCTGTAAATCTAGTGCTTCACGTCCATGCAACATGTAGTAGACACACACACTATTTACGATTTAATTTTCACACACATACACACACCTGGGAAAGATTGGCACAGATTACCCACTCTACCAACTTTGAACAGACTATAAAGTAGTTATCACTGCCACCAGTAATTACTATAAGGCTCTTAAAGTGGTATCTAATTATATGGTGTAATATTAATACTAATACAAATGGTAGTTGTTCATCAAGATGCCTAGCCTTCTGGAGTGGCCCACACAGTGTCACCAAATAAATATAAGTACCCTTAAAGGTTAGATACTTTCTACAAGGACCAGCCACAATAAAAGTTTTAAATATATTTAATAATAAATAATAAAAGTACATGACAATACTGAATATATATTCACAGTAAACCACAGAGTTCAGATCACAGGAAATATTAAAAACAACACTGATGGACATACTCAGACAAAAAAAAAAAGAAAAAACAATATCTAAACTAAGCTTCACTATATTCCTGACTAAATCTAAGAGAATTACTCTTCCCTAGTTAAGTTACTTTTCACTTTGTAATATATAAAACACGATTTCCAAGAGGGATAGTAGAATAACCTCATCTGGTCACCTGACTGTAGGTTTTCATAGTATTCCTCTTTGAAGCAGAGACGGGAAGTTAACCCAGATGGTCAAAATACACATCCAAATGTTTATAGCAGTGCCTGGGGCCTCCTCACTTTTCACTGAGCAAATGGACAAAGGCCCTTCTCCAGACCAAGCATCTCTGGTCTTAGTTAGTACTGTGGGGTGACTTTTAATGATTTAAAAGCTCATTTATGTTTCCCTTATTTTTCTTAAACTTAAGCTCTACTGTGGCAGTATCCCTTATTAAACCATATACATTTAATTCAGCATTTAATTTAGCTACAGTAATACATGTACATTTCTCTTTATGTCAGCAGGGTACACTGTTGATACATTTTCAGCATAAGCATCTGTACAAAATCAGTTTGCTATATAAATGACATACAGTTCTAATACATTTGTAACACAAGCATCTTGTATAAATCAGGTTTATATTCAAAGGTCATATCATTCTTTACAAATTCCAGCTGGCTATGCTGGCAGTTGCACATATCATCACATTTCTCCCCTGTTGAAGACTCAAGTTAGTTTTTCAAGTGACCCTTGAGAAACATGGCTTGAGAGAAATAAACCTATCTGTGAATATGTTACCTCATTCCCTGCCCTGAGAGCCCATCTGCGTTGGCACTGTTGACCCACTACAGTATTGTACTGTCATGTCATATGCCTGCAGTCCTAAGCTCCACCTTAATAACTTGGCAGTTTTGCTGTCGGCTCTGTGTAGCCATGTTAGGGAATTGTGGTATGTAACTACAGTGAATTTCCTTCCATACGGATAAGGCTGAAGTTTCTGCAGTGCACATACTATAGCTAGATATTCCTTTTCAACAGCTGCACAGCATTCCTCTCTGGGTTGGAATCTATGTCTGAGATACACCACTGGGTGTTCTTCTCCCTCTGAGGAAACCTGGCTAAGTACAGCCCCCACCCCATGGTTTGAAGCATCCACCTGCACAACAAATTCTTTGCTGTAATCTGGATTGGCTAATGCAAGGGGTCCTCCCAAAGCTCTTTTAAGCTTCTTTAATGCCTGCTCACATGCTGGGGTCCATGCTACCTTATCTGGCCTGTTTTTCCTTGTCAGGTGAGGGGAACAGCTATGGTACTATAATTAGGGGCAAACTTTCTATAGTAGCCTGCTGTCCCTAAGAATCCCCTCACCTGCTTTTTGGTAACAGGGGCAGGCCATGCCTGAATGACTTCCACTTTGGCAGGTTCTGGTCTGATCTTATCACTCCCCACTCTATGTCCCAGGTAGGAGACCTCTACCATACACATGTGACACTTACTGAGCTTAATGGTCAGCCCTGCTCTCTACAGTCTGCACATAACCTCCCTGGTATTCTGAATGTGCTCTTACCAAGAATGGCTGTAGATGGCAATATCATAAATGTAAGTAAGGGAATTCTCCTGCTCCTGCTAGAATGCAATCTACCAGCATCTGGAAAGTCGATGGGACATTTTTCATCCCAAAGGGCATCTTCATGAACTCATACAAGCTGAAAGTAGTCACAAAACCTGACCTCTCTCTGGCATTGGGAGACAAAGGCACCTGCTAGTAGCCCTTGGTAAGATCAGTAGTGGTCAGATACTTAGCACCACCCAGCTGCTCTAGGGCTTCATCTGTTCTTGGCATGGGGTAAGCATCTGACTATGTGTGACTATTTAGTTTCTTGTAGTCCATGCAGAACATGATGTTGCCTTCCTTCTTTGGTACCAGCACCAATGGGGAGTCCCAGGGACTGCTGGACTACTGGATGATTCCCAGTTCCAACATCTTCTGTATCTCCTCCCTCAGAGTCTGTCTGACTCACTCAGGCACCCTGTAAGGGGGCTGCTTTATAGGTATTTAGGACCCTGTATCCACATGGTGCTGCACCAAGTGGGTGCACCCTGGTTTACTGGTGAACAGGTCCCCAAAAACCTATAACACTGGTCAGACTTCTCAAACCTGGGTAGGGGATAGCTGCTGGGACACTGCTACTCCTTCCATCGAGGTATCACTCTGAGCCTCACTGAGGAGATCAGTCACCAGATCCCCCTCAGACTCATCCTGTTAGCCAGTGCACCCACTCATCACAAAGGCCTCTCTATCATGGTAAGGTTTCATCATGCTAACATGGTACAATTTGTGCCCCTGACTTCTGCCTAGCAGTTCTACCATTTAGTTATCACTGACGTTCCTTGCCTCCTTGTAGGATCCCTGCCAAGCTGCCTGCAGTTTTTTGTGTCTGACAGAAATGAGCACCATCAACTGCTGTCCAAACCATACTCTCTGGCTCGAGCATTCCTGTCATAGCAGACCTTTTTTGCTGTTGGGCTCCTGCCAGTTTCTCATGGGCCAACCCCATGAGATCCCTAAGCCTTTTCCTGAGGTTTAGGACATATGCCACAACAGACTCCTTGTGGGATTCTCACTCACCCTCCCACTCATTATGAATACAATTTAAAGGCCCCCTCACCCTATGCCCATATAGTAACTCAAAGGGTGAAAAACCTGTGGATTCTGGGGTACCTCTCTGTAAGCAAACAAATTATGGGGCAAATATTTGTCCCACTCCATCTTAAACTTGTCTCCAAATGCTGGTAGCATGGTCTTTAGTGCAGAGTTTAACCTCTCCACAGGACCATTAGTATGGGGGTGGTAGGGGGTTGTCTTTAAGTGCTTCACCCCACAGCATTCCCACAGATAAGCCAGAAGGTCTCAGATGAAATTGGCACTTATGTCAGTTAGCATTTCTCTTGGGAAACCTACCCTGCTGAAAATCCCTAGCAAAGCATTTGCCACCTTGTCTGCATCGATGGAGGACAGAGCCACAGACTCAGTGCATCTAATAGCATAATCTACTACCATTAGGATATACTTCCCTGTGGAACCTGATGTACTCAGAGGCCCCACCATATCCATAGCTACAATCTGAAATGACTCAATCACAGGCAAAGACATCAAGAGAGACTACTTTTTGGCACTGATCACAGGTCCGTCAGTACCCTGTTATATCTTTGGCAATCCCAGGCATATAAACATTCTGCATAATACATCTCTTGGTATGCTTTATGCCCATATGACAAGCAAAGGATATGTCATGAGCTATGGCTAGAAGTGACAGATGGTAGGCTCTGGGCAGTACCAAATGCTGTATTACCTCACCTTCTAGCCCTCTCTCAGAGGTCCACTCCCTATACAGTAACCCTTTGTTCCAGTATACAGAATCTTTTTTTCCTTGAGAATCAGGTGCCTCCCTAGCTACCTTCCTCAAGCCTTGTAACGTAGGTCTGAGAGCTGTGCCTGTCTCAACTCTCTCTTTGTAGCTCTTCCCGGTTCCCTCTTCACAGGAAATCTGGTATCCTCTGACAGAGTTGCCTCACTGTCAGCCTGGGTACTACTACTCACCTCTGCCCTTGCAGTCACTCTGTCCAAGTAACATCAGTACCCACCAGCAGCTGTGGCTACAGGGTAGCTCCTTCCCTGAAGTAGCCAGTCCTGGTTTCAGGTATGAGGTCTGCCTAGGTCTACCCCAGGGTACCAGACCCACATGCCTGACTGCATGTCACTGCATGCACACAAAGTGCTGCATTATCAAATCATTCCCTATCAAGATATCTGCAGGGATATCCACAAACACACCAGATTGCTTGCTTCCTTTTCCACCCTCTCATTCAAGGTGAACCCTGGCCAAAGGCATTTGGAATGGGATCCCCTCATAAAGCTCTGACTGGAATGTACTGCCCAAGCAAGTACTGCTCCTCTGTAACCACTGCAGGCTTCACAATGGTTATATCAGAGGCCATGTGTCTCTTGGCAGTGGCCTGTTGTCCCTCTACCAAGATCGGATATAAACTCTGCTGGTAGTTTGGTACCCCTGTTGTCTCTAGAAAACTTACCACTAGCATTCTGTTGTTATTCCCATCTTTTGTTCCCCAACTTACCGCCATGGACATCTGTATGCTACATGGGCCCATGGTTACATTTAAAACATTTAACCCTTAATCCTGACGATGTATTTGACCTAGTGGCTGGCCTCCCCTGTTACTGGTGGACTCTGTTGGGGTAGTTTAGGCTGCCCACCATGGGTTCCCTTATATCCATGTGCAGCAACGGGTATCCCTTTCTTGTGCAGTGATGCCCTGCTTGCTTTTTCCCCCCCAGCTCATCTGCAGAGTTGCATTCCCTGTCTGCCAACCAGATTCTCATTCCTTTAGGCAAAGTGCTAAGGGGTTGTTCCCTCACCAAAAGGTCTGGCAGCCCTTGAAAAGTGGTGACCTGATGCCCACTCACCCCTCTATAAAAATAAATACTTAGTTCAGCAATACAATCACATAGACTTTCGTCTGCCCTGCTTCTATGCTCAATAAAGTTTTTTTTCTGTAAGCTTCAGGTGTTAACTTAAAACATTGTAATAAACAGCATTGCACTTTTTCATGATATAAACAATCAGTATCAGACAATTTAGAAACAGCAGTTACAGCTTTACCATGGAGTAAGGGGGTGAGGAACTGTACCCAGAGCCCTCGGACAGCATCATACTGTTTGCATACTCTTTCAAACATATGAGAAAAACTATCAAAATATAAACCTTCTTGGTACTGACAAAGACGTTTACTGATCTTTACTGGTTCTGGGATAAGGTTACTCCCTTCCCCATTACCCTGGTGAAGAGTCAGCATTTCCTTTTCATTGTTGCCGCTCATTTTCTTCAGCTTTCAGACATTTCAGTCTCTCTTTCTTCAGCCTCTAAATGGTGTATTCACTCTGCCGACTGAAATTCCAAATGTTTGGCTGCCAGTTCAGTCTCTAACGCCAGACTGATTTTTAAGTCCTCCGAGGAAAAGTTGAACTGTACTGTTTCTGAGAACTGCAAGTCTCCATCAACAGACTAGTTATCTTCCTGATTGCTGATCTGTGCTGTAGCTGTGATTAAGGCTGCAATCCTTTCCGCTTTAGCCAGTTGGCATGCCCCAGTCCTTTGGTTTGGCTCATCTCAGCCAACTGGTTCCTTGACAGCTTGCCATACTCCTCTGCTGACATCCATGCCTGCTCTCCTTGACTAACTAAGCTAAGAAAAGTAAATATATCTATTGTGATAAGAAACTCTGAATGTCTACCACATGGCTGCTTGTGAGTACAAACACCTTCTTTAATAACCACTGCTTACAAGCTACAGCAATTTAATATCCACACCACTGCTCACCAGTGTGTGAGCATGTGATGATCCCGTCACTGTGAACCAAATAAATGTGATAAATGTGATGCCCACCATGGCTACCTATATGTGATGGCCACCAATATGTGTCATCCCCATGCTGGGCTAGTAATGACTATGACATAGCATGACTATGGGAAGACTGGGAAAAAAGGTTTATACTTCTGCCACCCTTGCCTTTTGTGCTGTTAATTACCAAACTCATATGACTAGATATGTTTTGTGCCTCCTTTCCCAGGTTACTCACACTATTTCTGACCTTCCAGATTCTCAGGGGAAACTTCAGCTTTATCTTTAAGGTCTTCATCTCAGGTAGCTTGTCATTCTATCAAGTGCAGCTATGATGCAGCAGAAGTTTCATCTAGGGCTGCTGCTTCAGGATCTGTATTAAGGAAATATTCCTGGCAAAGGCTTCTACCTCAGCCAGATGACATAAAAGCTAAGTTGATGGATTCTCCCCTGGATAACAACAGTTTATTTGGTTCTGCTGCTGCTGATTTGTTTAAGTCCTTGCAAGAGAAAGTCAATCAGTTACAGGACTTGAAACATCTTTTGGTTTCACCTGTGTCTACATTCCAAAGGAATTATACTTCCAAACCAGAGTTTATTTGTAGACATGTCTGTCCTCCTCCTAAAAGTAAGGAAAACTGGTAGGAGGGCTCCTCTGCCTAAGTTCTCTCAGGCTTCTCCAGTCAGAAGCAGCCCTTTCCTGACAAGCCAGGTAGTATCTGACTATCACATTTCTCACAGCCTCATTCTTCATTCCCCTTCATCTTTCTCTCTCTCTTCCACTTTGGGCAAACATAACACAAGACTCATGGGTTCTTTCCATAATTCAGCAAGGGTATTTCCTGGTTTGGAAATCCCTTCCTCCCTTCACAGGCATTTCTCAGCCACCTTGGGAACAGTTACATTTATTCACAGAGGTACTTCAAGAACTGTTAAATCTGGGTACTATTCAAAAGGTTCCACAGGATCAAAACAGAAAAGGGTTTTATTCAAGAATGATTCTTGTGACCAGAAAGGAGGGTACTTGGAGACCCATTCTGGATCTTTCACACCTAAACACATTTTTGAAAATTCCTTCCTTTTGCATGTTGTCTCTTCAGACCTTGTTTCCTTTACTTCTTCCTCAGGCTTTCATGGCTTCTCTGGATATCAAGGATGCCTACCTTCACATACCTATTCATCCCCTTCAAGAAATTTGAGTTTCTCTGTTGTTCCTGGCATTTTCACTTCTCTACTTTGTCCTTTGGCCTCTCTGATGCCCCAAGGGTCTTCACCAAATGCCTAGCTCCTGGGATTACTTTCTGCAGGCTTCAAGGCATCTAAGATTTTCCTTTTCTGGATTATCTCCTCATTCAAGCACCCTCTCCAGAGACCATACAGCAAAATCTTCACTTTGCCATTACACTTTTGCAAAGTCTGGGGTACACAAACTTCAGAAAGTCCTCTCTTACCCCTTCCCAAGGTCATATTTTCCTAGGGTGCAGGATTCAGACAGTGCCTTTGCTTGCATCTCTGCCTCCGACAAAGGCCATGAGTCTTGTTTCCTTCTTTCCAACTCTTCTTCCTCTGACTTCTGTCACAGACAGAGAGTTTCTGAGACTACTGGGATTTATGGCATCCACCGTCCCTAGGTTACCTCTAGCCAAACTCCACATGGGGAAATTTCAGTAGTTCCTGTCATCAGTCTGGCAACAACATGTACATCTCCCCTAGAATTTACAGTTCCTCTTCTTTCCTCTCTAAAGAGGGAACTTTATTGGTGGATTCAACAGTTGTCTCTGAACCCAGGCCTTCCATTCCATCCATATCTTCCATCTCAAGGACTGCTCACATATGCCTCAGAGGTAGGTTGGGAAGCAGCCTTTGGCACATTGAAAGTGCAGGGGGTCTAGTTTCCTGTTTAGTAGAAGGAGCACACCAACATCAAAGAGATGAGAGTGTTTCTGTTAGCACTTCAGTTCTTCTATTCTCTTTTCTCCCCAGAGCCTCTCAAAGTGTTTACAGACAACAGCACAGTCCTGTGGTATGTAAACAAACAGGTAGGAACAAAATCTTACCTTCTTTACAGGCTTGTACTCATGGTATGGGAGCTTGCAGTTCAGTATCATGTGAATCTTCAGGCAGTTTATATTCCCTCAGGTCAAAACTTTGTGGCAGACACTAAGATCAGGTCCTTGACTCAATCTCACAAATGGATGTTTCACAGGGATGTGTTTCTGGACATTGTCCACAGCGGGGTACTCCTCAAATAGATTTGTTTCCCCTCTGAACAGACAACTTCCTCAGTTTTGTGCCAGAGTCTCATGTCCTCTAATTTGGACGGCAGACACCCTCTTATTTTCTTGGAAGGGGCTGGTTCCTTATGAAATCCTCCCTTTCCTCTCATTCTGAAAATTCTGTTCAAGATTCAACAGGACAAACCCAACATTTTGCTGGTGATTCCCTTTTGGCCAAGACAGCATTGGTTCCCCCTTCTTCTGCATTTAGCCAAGAGCAATCATCACAAATTACCTCACAGGGTAGACCTACTCACACAAGATAAAGGATCCTTAATCAATCCCTACCTGTCCACTCCTCAGCTGACTCGGGGGGAGGGGGGTTGATAGGATTTTGATTCCTTACAGCCATCTTTTTTCTGAGGATGTGCTTATGATTCTACAGGAGGTCAGGAAACCCAATACTAGAAAATCCTACATATCCAAATGGGAGAGGTTTTCTGCCTGGTGTCTTTTATGTAACCTGGATCCACTCTTGGTGGATGTCCCTGTGGTTCTTTCTTACTTGTGCGAATTGCTCAATGCTGGGTAGGCTTATTCAAACTAATTCCCTCCAGTACAGCTCTTTTGAGTGTGTTACTTTAACTCCCAGTGGGTGTGGCTTGAGATTTTAAAAAATTAAGTTATCAGCATACAGTTCTAACAAAAACTCATTGACAGAGGTCAAATATCAATACAGTTGTGTTTGCCATCCTGCATGCTTCAAGAGAAAATATTATGATACTTTGTATATACCATGGTTTTGGAATTATTAATGTAAATAAGAACAGACAATATTTGATGCCTAGTGGTGCAGTAGGAGGTAACTGCAGAAATGTCTGGAGGCGCACTAGGCTGTACTGAGTTAAGTCCCACCAATCAGCTATCTCTGCTTGTTTGCCTTTTTCTCCTTCTTTATCTTCTAGGACTGAGGCAAAACAATTTCTAAAAGGCATCCTTCATATTAGACTTCCCAGGAAGCCTGTTCCTTCTCCCTGGGATCTTAATTTTGTTTTGGAAAAATTGGGTCTATATCATAAGAGCGAAGTTTCAATCTGATATGGTCGACACCATATGATCGAAGTTTTGAAACTTCAAATCTTTTAACGGATATCTCCATGCAGTGAGGAAAGGGAAGATTTCCCTTTTCTGCATTGTAGTTTGATCTCAGAGTTGGTATATTTAAGTAGCAGGGGGTGTGGAAGTGTCAGCCCCCCCCATGTGGGGGGTGCAGGGGGGCTTACTCCCCTGCTTAGAGCATTTAAATAGTTTGTTTGTGTAGGTTATGTTTGTATTATATTTACAAAGTTTCAAAACTTCGATCATATGGTGTCGACCATATCAGATTTGAAGTTTTGAAACTTCGATCATGTAATATAGACCCGAAAAAATGACTCTGGCTCCTTTTGATGCTGCAGCTTCAGCTTCTTTGCAACACTGCTCTTGGAAAACGGTTTTGTTGTTAGTCCTTACTTTAGTCAGATGTGTGTCTGAGCTTCAAACCCTTATACCTTGTCCTCCTTTTCTGTTTTTTTTTTCATAAGGACAGGGTGTCCTTGTGTACTAAGGCTCTTGCCACCCCTATAGTGCCTTTTTTAGGAAAAGTTCAGAGGACAAAACCACCACCTTAACAGGTACAAGCATGCAAAATCTGAAGGTAATGCTACTCAATGTTAGAAGTCTAAACCTCAAAATGCACTCTCTCGAGGCACTCCTAAAAATGGAGAACATCGATATCTGTGCAGTAACTGAGACCTCATTCAAGGCTCCAGAGAGCACCCCTGCAATACCAGGCTACAACTCTTATCACACTTTTTGGCCACCAAACCAGGACTGAAACACTAAAGGTGGAGGAGTGTCCATATTCACTAAAGATATTCACAACACCAGGCTAGCTGCCCAACACAATGCGTCTGAAATTCTCCAGGTGCAACTAACACTAGGTAAGACTGCAAACCAAATTGTAGCTTGCTACAGATTCCCCACCATGCCCTAAGATTCTCACTACACCTTTCTAAGCATACTGGAAAATATTAAGATACAACCAAACACCCTAATACTGGGTGATTTAAACTACCCTGCCATTAACTGGGAAAACTACTCGTGTACCAACACCTTTGCCCAACGGTTCTTGGAATTCATAAATTAATCCAGGAACTCTGAAGGTCAATAAAGGCTGGTGAAAAACCACAACTGTTAGTGTACACACAGAGTTTTATTAATGCTTTCATCAGAGTAACTTCATCAGAAAACACTCCAAAAATACTGAAAAATGTGTTGTTCACAACCTATATATAATGAATCAATAAACAATTTACATCAATAATTGAATAATTAAAATGATTAGTTAATTAAAGCTGCACCATGTAGTAAGGAATGTTTTAGATAAAATGAAACCAAGATTAACAGTCACTAAACTTAGAAACTTTTAACTTCCTATTCTTTAAAAAACATTTGATGTTTATAAATTCATTAAGACCAGGTTTCTTAGCTTCCAATTTGGTCTGCCACAGAGACTCCCTTTGCTGTAAAATATTTTTATAATCCCCACTTCTTAAGTCAGACAAAACTACTTCTAAAATAGAAAATAGAAACTTCTTATACTTTATACACTCTTTGGAATGTCTAAATAATGCATTACTGACATCCTTGGTCTTGATGCTATACACATGCTCCCTAATACGTTCCAACAAAGACCGGGTTGTCATACCAACGTAAAATGCTTCGCATCCACTACAGACACTAATATATACAACCCAACGTGATCTACAAGACACATACCCTGGTACTTTAATAATAACATTTAAATGGTTCAACAAAACAAAAGGCCCCTCAGAAATAAATCTGCAAAAATTGCAGTGGCCACATTTATACATGCCACTTCTAGTTGTTGATGTATCTTCAATATTTACTTGCTTGCTATTATCATGTTGCAAGAGATATTTGATATTATAATTATTTTTGTAAATGAAACTAGGTTCATTTCCAATTACCTTTACCAAATCAGAATTACCCTCCAAAATTCTCCAATTCTTTTGGACTATTTCTCTGACAGATGTACAGTCAACGGTCATATCCAAAGAACACACTGGACCACGCTGACTATTTTTTATTTTTTCAAGGGTATTAATCATGTGCTGTAATGGAACCCTTAGAATGGGGGGGTGCAACTTATTCCTATTACTAAAAACATAATGTTTAGTCTTCTCGAGATGTTCAATAACATACCCTCTTCTCTTAAACATGCTGATAATCACATCAAACTCATATAACAAATCAGAATCTTTAGTAGTCATTCTACTGGCACGTATATACAGCCCCTTCGGTATATTTCTTTTTATGAACCCAGTGTGATTGCTTTTGTAGTGTAGATACCCATTTGTAAACGTTTCTTTTCTATAAATTTTACTATGTAGGCTCTGTGTATCTTGGTCCCATAACAACGAGACATCAAGAAAATTGATCTCGTGACCAAAAGCACTAGCCACAAACTTTAAAATATCAGAAGCTTCGTTCAACCCTCTCATGAATGATTCAACAATACTAACACCCCCTTCTAGGATAAAAAACAGGTCATCCATAAACCTGGAATAATAAAGTATTTTAAACATTTGTACCAGGGTAGCCAAAACCGTGCTTTCCCAAAAGGCCATAACTGTATTGGTGTATACTGGACCTAGAGGCGATCCCATGGCTACCCCCTTTTTTGTTTATAAAAGGCACCTCCAATCAGAAAAAAATATTGTTTAATACAGTCTCCAACAGACTGCATAAAAAATTGACCCTATCCTATCCTAGGGACATATTAATACTTAAAAAGGATCTTACCGCCTCAACCCCCTCGTGGTGAGGGATGCTCATAAATAAATAAACGACGTCAACAGTAATAAAATATGACGTTCAATATCATAATCAAATGAAGCAAAAAATACCCTTAACTTGTCCAGAAAATCCCAAGAATGTTTCAAGTACGAAGGCAGTTCTTGCACCACGGGATTTAAAAAAGAGTCAACAACTAGGGCCATGCCCTCAGTGATAGAATGAGGGGAAGACACAATTGGTCTAAATGGAGGATTCCTTAGGTCCTTGTGGACCTTCAAAATACCAAATAAGACCCCAATTTTTGTTTTCTCTATTAAGCAAAAATTGAACATCTCGACATCCATCTGATTGTTCATTAAAAGTTCATACAAAAAAGTATAAATCCCTTTATAACACTTATTGATGTAAGAAGCATTAGTTGGTATATATTCATTAACATTATTCAACAATTCCATCATCCCCCTATGATATTGTTCATAAAACATTACCACAATGTTGCCACCTTTATCTCTTTTCATAAATCTTAAATCATTGTGGCTTCTTAATTCATATAAAGCTTCCCTCTCCCTCGCGGTTAGGTTGTCATACCAATTCCTAGTTTGCTAGTCAAACAATCTTTTAAGTCGTTTAGACACACTTGTTCAAACACTTTTATAGTCTGGTGCAAATTCAGCATCAAACATGACGGCTTGATAAACTTTCCAGACTCAATTTTAACATTATGAAGTAAATACTGTAAATTCAGCTTACGCGTGTATTGTCTAAAGTCAATAGCAGATTTACTGTCTTCAGCTCTTTTTGTGGGAACAAAATTAAACCCAAACTTCAAAACGTTAGTTTGCTCATCAGTTAAAACAACATTAAACAAGTTAATAATGTAAAATGTTTCATGTTTATCTCTTACTGCTCATCCGTCAAGGATTCTGAAGTTGTTTGCGCCCTCGTTTTGATTGACCTCAATCTGACCACCTTCAGTTCCTTCTTGGATAAAAAAACTTTTGATCTGGCCCCACCCAAATTGCTGGATGAATTACCTGAATTGGAAATGAATGGGCCCCTGTTGGCATTTACTTCCACTGACTCAAGATTACACGTACTGCCTTTTTTACGTTGTGGCAGCAATGGTTTATTCGTCTTGACCGGAAATAACCTCAGCCGAGAGTTTGAAGGTTTTGATTGGCTATTAGATCTATAGTTCCTTGCATAAGGTCGACCTCTAGATCCAGCCGAACTGTTAACCTTAAAAGATGTACCATTGTAATTCCCACTATTATTAAAACCAGCTGACCCGTTATTTTTCTTTTCCTTCTGGAATAAAGGGTCAAAAGACTCAAAAGCAGTTTTGTTTTCATAAGCTGTTACATCCCGTAACAACTTATTGTGCTTTCTGATGATCACGTCATTTTCATGCTGCTCCACATCACTTAAAACCTGCTCATATATAGAGTCCTCCTTAAATTCTTTAGATAAGGCAAAGACTTCTTCATCAGCTGTCAGAATTTCACCCTTCAATATTTCCATCTTTTTAGAATTGTTTTCAGTGAGTAGTTTCAGCAACTGCAAACCTGCATTATTGAAAAATTCAATAAGTTCATTAAAAAAGGGTCACTGGAATCTATGCCATTTGGACACTTAAAAAATCTCAGCCCCTTCGGTACTATAGAAAGTTCAAATACAATGCTTGAAGTACCTGTTTTCGAGGTCAAGAGACCTGTATTTCTTTAGCATTCTACTTAACTTTTCATATTTATTATGATATTCCTCCACTTTAGCCCTGGTGGTTCTGTAATCTGCTCTACTGAAAGGGTCAAATCTATTGTCCAAAACTGAGTGGATATTATTATATTGTAAATGTCCATTTTCACTGTCAGTAACCACCCTTGGCAATGCTGAGAAATTATTAGTACTATATTCAAATACTGTCACCTGGTCATCGTCTGAACTACCTGGACATTCTCACCCTTCACATTGGTTGGAAACCAGTAGATGAAGACATTTTTGAATATCAGCCATGGAAGCTAATAATAACTTCAACAAACCAGAATCATTTGTTTAAGTAGTAGGATGCAAACTCATGTCCGTAAAGGGATCATTCACCACCTTGGCCATCGGATAACACGCCATCGAAAACAGCCAACAACAAGAAACGTGAAAACCAAGAAAAAACAACTATTCAGGAAACTCCAGGAACTCTGAAGGTCAATAAAGCCTGGTGAAAAACCACAACTGTATTAGCGTACACACACAGTTTTATTAATGCTTTCATCAAAGTGACTTCAACAGAAAACACTCCAAATAATACTGAAAAAATGTGTTGTTCACAACCTATATATAATGAATCAATAAACAATTTACATCAATAACTGAATAATTAAAATTCTTAGTTAATTGAAGCTGTACCATGTACCAAGGATTTTTTTATTTAAAATGAAACCAAGATTAACAGTCACTAAACTTAGAAACCTTTAACTTCTTATTCTTTAAAAAAAATTTGATGTTTATAAATTCATTAAGACCAGGTTTCTTATCAGCTGCCAATTTGGTCTGCCATAGAGACTCCCTTTGCTCTAAAACATTTTTAGAATCCCCACCTTTAAGTCAGATAAAACTACTTCTAAAATAGAAAAAAGAAACTTCTTATACTTTATACACTCTTTGGAATGTATAAATAATGCATTATTGACATCCTTGGTCTTGATGCTGTACACATGCTCCCTAATATGTTCCATCGAAGACCAGGTTGTCATACCAACGTAAAATGCTTCGCATACACTACAGAGACTAATATATACATCCCCACATGATCTACAAGACACATACCCTGGTACGTTAATAGTACAGATCGAGATCTGTGCAGTAACTGAGACCTGGTTCAAGGCCCCAGAGAGCACCTCTGCAATACCAGGCTACAACTCTTACCACACTTTGGCCACCAAACCAGGACCGAAACACTAAAGGTGGTGGAGTGTCCATTCTCACCAAGGATATTCACAACACCAGGCTAGTTGCCCAGCACAATGCATCTGAAATCCTCCAGGTGCAACTAACACTAGGTAAGACTAGAATCCAAATTGTAGCTTGCTACATATCCTCCACCATGCCCCAAGATTCTCACTACACCTTTCTAAACATACTGGAAAATATTAAGATACAACCAAACACTCTAACTAATCCTTAGTCCCAACAGGGGCTCCAGTATCCTAGAACTGGTTATTACCAACATGGGAAATCGATGCTCCACACTTATGGTCATCCCCTCGTTGGTCAGGTGTGACGATAAGCTAATCACCCTTGACATCCACATCCCACCCCCACCCCCAGTAAGGCGACCTCCATAAAAAACTTCTCCAAAGCCAACTTTATGCTATTCAAGTCAGAAATGACAAACTTCATGACACCCATGCAGATGGGAACTGAAAGTTCAACTGCTGAATCCTACATTAAGGCACTGTATGAGCACATCCACTCGTGCATGAATCGTGCCATCCCCAGTAGAACCAAGACACTCTCCTCCAAAAAAAGGAAGCCAATCTTGTGATCCTTTGCCATAAACAAACTTTACAACAAAAGGAAGACTCTGTTGCAAAAAAGAGGAAAATCCCAGGATGCAAAAAACTCCCTTACCAGCCTCAGTAAGAAGCTGAGATCTCTCATAAAATCCTCCAAAACTAGTTACGAAAATAAAATTGCCAAAGATTCCAAAGCAACAACAAGGCATTCTACAGCTATGTCAAGAATTCAAATGGCAATGCTCAGATCTGCTCTGAGCTACAACAGAATCGCATTAAATATACTGATCCCAAGGATATTGCCAATACTCTGGAAGATCGATTCAGTGCAGACTTCACCCCCCTCTCACCCCCTAAAAAGCCCATTTCAATACTGAAAGATTGCCAAATGTTGGTAATAATGGCCACACAGGTAAAAAACGCACTCTCCAAAGCTAAGAATACAGCATCCATGGGACCAGATGACATCCCAGGCTTTGTACTACATGAATGACAAAATGAACTGGCACCTCACCTAAGTGTCATGTCTAACCATAGCCTCACCTCAGGCTTCATGCCCACTGAGTGGCACACAGCTACCGTTATCCCACTCCACAAGGAGGGATCCACCTTGGATCACAGGAACTACCGCCCCATCAGTCTAACAAGCCTGATCTGCAAGGCCATGGAACGTATTATCATGGAACTTATAAACAAAGACATTGGCAACCTGCAAACACTGGACCCCATGCAGTTTGGGCTCGTGAAGGGCCGATCTTGTCTCCTGAACCTGATTGACTTCTTTGAATCAGTCTCCAGAGCCATGGACAAGATAAGGGGGTCCACTCAGCCTATCTGAACCTCGCCAAGGCCTTTGACACCATCTCCCACTCTGGAATCATAGATAAACTTACTAAGCTGTAAACTGTAAAAGTAGCCGACTCCAAATCCAGCTCCAAACAAGTGACAAGTGGAGTACCTCAGGGTTAAGTCCTGGGACTGCTCTTGTTTGGCATCTACTTCTCTGAAGTACAGGCCAACACTAAGGGACTCTGGCTAACAAAGTTTGCAGATGGCTGCAAACTAGGAGCCATTATTGAATCCCCAAATGATGTGGATATTCTACAAAAGGGCCTTACAGAAACACATGCTTGGTGCCAGAGCCATGGGCTCTAGCTCAATGCCAAGAAATGTATAGTTATCCTCTTTGGGAAAAAACATGTTCCCATGAATTACCACATAGGTGGAAGTACACTAAATACTGAAAGTGTGATAAGAGACTTAGGGACACAGGTGGACAGTGGTCTCACCTTCGATAACCACATCACCACAACAGTCAGAAAATCCTTTTATGTGGCACACCTCATCACTAAGGGCTTTTCATCCAGAAAAAAAGGAGGTCATTGTCCCACTGTACTCATCCCTCATTCGACCCATTATAGAATACAATGCACCATTTGGTATGTACCTCTCAAGACATCTGCAACAAGTGGAAAGGCCACAGAAATTCCTCACTAAAAGAATCACAGGCGTAAAGCAGAAGCCCTATGTTGACCATCTAAAAAAACTCCACCTATACTCTGTTGCACATCGTCTACTCAGAGGCGATCTCTGCTTAACATACAAGGCCATGTCAAACCCAGAGCTTTTGGACATGCTACACTTAAAGAAATCCCAATACCTCAGAGACACACATGCCGGGGATCTAAACCTTGTCATTATAATAAACAAAACATGCTGGAGGGAAAGGTTCCTGACCCAGAGACTCCCCAGACTCTGGAATAGACTGCCCATACATGTAAAGCAGAGTGCCTCTTACAAAGGAACCTTGATGATTGGATGGGAGATAGAAAATTCACCCAGGGGATCATGTCAGTTGCCCTGCTAGACAGGGGTACAGGCAAGTAAATACTGTGGCAAGAAACAGCCAGGGAATTGCTATGGCTAGGCTTGTATAGGCCCCTAGGGCCGATAGCCTAGTACCAGCCTATGAACCTATGAACTTCATCTATTCATTTGCCTACTTTTTTCCCTTCTCCACAATCTCCTAGCAAGAAGATACTACACACCTTGGATGTGAATAGACAACTCAGATTTTATTTGGATAAGACTGAGATTATCAGGAAATCTGATCAGCTTTTTGTTTCTTTTCATCCCAGGTCTCTGGGATTGGCTATTTCCAAGCAGATAATTTCTTCTTGGATTTCTAAAGCTTTTTTATTTTGTTATGTTTCTCATGAAAAGGCCTTTTCTTCTTGTGTTAAGGTTCATTCTACTAGGGCTGTGGCTTCTTTTGGTGCTTTTTTCAAGCGTTTGTTCACCAGTTCCATTCTTGAGGCAGCCACCTAAACTTCTGTGTATTCTTTCACCATCCATCCACCCACAACCCCTTTTTCCCATTTTTGCATATGGGGTCATGGTGTCACATCAACAGTGGCAGTCATCTAGAGTCAAGGTTTACACCACCAGGAGGCTAGCCCTGCCTCAGTAGTTCATCCACACCACACACTCACACCTATGGCCAACAAACACTACAAAGTAGATGGAATTCCCAGAGCTAGAGCTAGTTTTGCTAGGGCATTCTTCATGGTTTTCTAGAGAGCTCTACTGGATCTTCCTCCTCTCAAATTTCTTCCTGAGCTTTGGCATTCTCCCTCATGTTAGGAATACTGCGACAGTAGAACAGAAAGACATAGTATAGTTGTGTAAAATTTACCATAATGATAGCTGTCCTCTTCACTGTTGCAGTATTCAATCCTCCCTCCTACTCCTTGGTACTTTTGTGTCTTCTGGATGTAATGTTTACCTCTTTCTTTTCCTTTGGCTGCCTTTCCAACTGGGGCATTCAGTTCTGAGGATGGTCCGTTCGGAAGTCGCCTTTAGGCCCTACGTATGCGGGAAACATATGTGCTATGTGTGGCATACCTTAGGTAGTAAAAGGCTTTAGAATACTGGCCAGATGCCAGGCCACTGTTGGCAGGGAATTCCTCATGTTAGGGATATTGCAACAGTGAAGAGAAAGACATCTCTTGTTATCGTAAGATTTTACACAGCTATACTTTTCTCACCTAAATAGATTTTATGAAAAGGTCATGACGTCTACCAGCTGACCGTACTTATAGGTTCATAGGTATTTAAGTCACGCAGTCTGAGAAAACTCTGAAGGGCACTGTCTGAATAAGTGAATTTGCTCTGAGTCACATAGAAGGCAAAAATATGCTAAGGGAATACAATCCTAGATTAGAAGCAGCAGCTTGTCAATAGGGTTAACACCTTTTCAGATATGCAAGGTGGGACTTTTCTTGCTGAACCATAAGATTTTGCAAAACAAAGTATACCTATAAACAATACAAAAGACATGTTTTCACATTATTACTACAATAACATGTCAGTATTATAGAATTTGAGCTGGGTCTATATTATGTTGCTGAAATGGCATAACAATGAATGTTGTTTCAGCAACACATAAACCGTGAAATACGTATACAGTGAAAGCTCAGGTCAGCAATTTTTTTCCTAGGGAAAAAAAATCACTTGGCTGTCACCATGACATTGCTCTTTACCCCCCACTGTAGTGCGATCTCAGAGTTGGTATATTTAGTTAAGGGGGTATGGGGGGTATGTGGGGTGAAGACCCCCCACTTTGAAATATTTTAAGTGGTGTGTCGTGTCTTGTTGGTCTACCGATTTTTTTTCCTAGGGAAAAAAAAATCAGTGACCTGGGCTTTTGATGTATTCATATTTCGAGGTTTATGTCTCACCGAAATGGCATTCGTTGTTATGCCATTTTGGCAACATAATATATACCCATTTGAGTTATTTATATTTATTTGTTTGACATTAATAATAATTGAATTAAATATTGTTTTGTATCACATAAGAGATGTAGATAGTGTTGCCTTCCCCTGATTTAGCACCCCCCACCAACTTTAAATTGAGGAGAAAAAAAAAAAACAAACAAAACAACAACAAAAAGGCAAGTGTCACACACAAAGTGTTATAGCACTTCAGCCCTGACTGAAAATGCAATATTAATTGCCGGTAAAAGACTAAAGATACGGAGAGCTACAGCACCTCATTTCTGACCACAAATATACCACCATTCATTTTTAAATGTCAGTAATGGAATAAAGACCATCTGGGATCTGCCAATCACATCCCCTAACACTTTGCACTAAGGGTGGTTCTTCCCTTCGCCCCACCCTAGATACAGCTCTGTAGTATACAAAGATGTTTCATGCATATTAACATAGTTTTTTTTTTGCAATATTTGGATGAAAGTTTGAAAATGTTCCCTTCTTGAAATGTCACAGCATTTGTCCCTTTTCATGTTTGAAAAGGTGGACAGGTGGTATCCTTGTCTGTCAGCAATGTGTAGCCTTACTCCTCCGCATTAACTGTTATACGCAGCAGCAACTCACATATGAGTGTAGGTAATGCAGCGTTTACTTATAACTGGGTGTGGTTTGATTATACAGGTGAACACCTAGTGCTCAAACAAAGCCAGGTGTTAGTAAACTCTGCACTACCCATATTTAAAGGCAAGTTATTGTTATTATGCAATAACATTACTTGAAAAATATTTCTTACCTTTTTTTAAACAATGGCATGGTGTAAAAGTACCTCATACTATTCCAATTTGAGTTTACCATCTGTGGTGTCAGAGTCGGATAAGGATGCATGTTTATGTTCATGAACACAAGGATAGCTGCACAGTAGTTAACTCACTGAGACAGGATCGATCTCGATCTCAGTGAAGCTTGTGCAAGACGTGCATCCTCTACATTCTCCATTATTACTTTACACGAGCTTCTACAATAATACTGATGCATCAAGTTCTAAAAAGCAAATATCCAGTTGTTATAGGATTGTTGTCAGTGGTATGGTCTGAAGCACATGTCAGTTACTTTAAGTATATGTGGAAATTAAATGTGTATCCTGTCTGCTTGCATTCTATGCTGAAGGTGCAAAGAATGCTGAATAAGAAATGAGAGGTGTACTACTTTCCACACACAATAAACAGAAATTTAGACATTAAAATCCTTTAACTTATAATTCAAATTATGTGACCAGGTGGGGTGGGATCATGTGATGAGCAAGCATTTTTTTGGATGACACTTTCCCCAAAGCATACTGTAGAACGTCTAAAGTTAGATACCCCTAAATACAGATGTGCCTTTCCTCAGTGTTTTACTTGTTTCTACTACATGCAGCTATGTCTTCTTATAACTAAAATGGTAAATGTTAACACCTAGAACATGCTTTCCCCCCCACCATCACCCTTGCAAACACAGATTGTCCTTAAAATGCATATATTCCAGTCTGCTTTTCCAAGACCTTTTCTGCTGTGTTACCAGCATAAATGTTTAAACTTTTTTTTCTGTAGTATACTGCCCAATGTGCAATTGCCAGAGTACACATGAACATTTAATTTCCAGGTGAAAAACTTATCAAACTGCTTTCTTTGAGCAATATGCAGTTATGAGTTAATGTGTGTTTGTTTTTTAAGGGTGGTCTTTTTCCCATAGGTAAAACAGAGTTGCACTAAGGCCATCTTGCATCCTGAGCAATGCTATAATTTGCTGTCCTACCTCCAGATATAATTTACAACTAAAAATAATCCTCAAAGATTAAAATGAAAATCTTTTTGTCAAGCAGAGAGCTACTGTGTAGGTGGGCGGCCATGGTGGTGCAGTGGTTAGCATTGTCGCCTCACAGCAAGAGGTTCTCTGGTTCGATCCTCGGCTGGGGTGCCTTCTATGTGGAGTCTGCATGTCCTCCCTGTGGTTGTGTGGGTTTCCCCCAGGTGCTCCAGTTTCCTCCCACATCCCAAAGACATGCTGTAGGTGGATTGGAGACTCCAAATTGGCCCTAGGTGTGAGTTTGTGCATGTGTGTGCCTTCAGTGGAAGGTTGGGCACCGGGCTGGCAACTCAACACTGTAAAACTCCACTGCCAATCATGAGCAGACAGGTAATCTGCTGTGGCAACTCCTAACCGGGAAAAGCCAGAAGAAGAAGAGAGCTACTGTGTAGGTATGTAGTTGCTTGCTTTTAACAAACAGCTTTGATTAAAGGTAGCAAATGAATTTGTAGGTAGGCACATAACAGTTTCTTGCTGATAATGCTTTCAGGCACCTATTCTACAGCTCCAGTCATGCCGCCTTATTGCTTGCACTCAGGACAGCTGTCCCTTTATCCTACTCCTTTTGGATAATGCTTGATTTTCTCCCTGAAGTACTAATTGCTGTGTGCCATTAGTGTGAGTAGTTATGAATTTTAACTCTCTTCCACTATAATGTGATTTCTACAGTATGCATCTCCCTTATGGTGGCTATACTGTGTGCTGCAGTAGCCACTGTATGTGCATACAGGATATTCATGTTATTTTAAGAATAGCACCCGGGTGTGTTTTAATCTAGTTTAACATCATAGGGGGAATAATGCCAATAATTAGGATTCAGTTAACAGCATAGAAATAGGTGAACTGCCAAAGGAGCTGTCAGAGTGAGCAACAAATGCTAGCTTGCTCATCATAGGGTAATGTTTGTTATATAACCGGCTATGGAAGCAACTCCCAAGACCACAGGTATAATCTTTCTAGAAAAGGTGGGCATATACATACAATCCAGCCAGAGACAGAATCAATATCTGTCACAGTAAAGCAGATGTGTGGAAATTTACCAACAAAGCAGAACCAGTGATGGGAGTGGAAGAAATTGACTCAGCGCACAGTGATGATCCATGATGGATGATAATGGACATGATCTCAGATTCTCTGCCCCATGCTTGGTATCCTTTGATTGTCAGCTGATCAATGGCACATTAAGTGAGTGCTAAACGATCACAAAACTTTGAGTAAAAATATTTAATGGGTAAATGAAGGAAGGAGCTTGATGGTCTTGGAAGATCAGGAGGCAAAAGAAGCATAACAATAAAATAAAAAATGCATAGCCATATAGTTTTCTGTAAAATAGTAACATGTTGTTTTGAAGTCTGTATGTATAATAAGCAGCCAGTCTGTTTGTATAAGCCTTAATTAATCAAGGTGAATAGGGAGAGAGAATGTTATGAAAGCAAAACACTACAAAATTATCACTGATGTGGCTTCCGGTGTGTGTGTGTGTGTGTGTGTGTGTGTGTGTGTGTGTGTGTGTGTGTGTGTTTGTGTGTCTGTGTGTGTGTGTGTGTGTGTGTGTGTGCACTACACCAACATGTCTGAATATATTATTGCGGTCACTTTTTCACCTTCCTCGCAAGTGACATCAATGATACACAGAAGGTGACCATCTTTTTGGGGGGCAAGCTGTTTGTGAAACAAAGTGCATTTCTACTAACACTTTAAATGTAATTGATATGGTATATGATGGAGAGAAGAGGAAGTGTATATATGTGTGTTTGTGCCTGTGATCAACAAAATGAAACACATCAGTGTGGTCATTATTGTCACTGATTTTCTTCACAGTTTGACAACAGAAATGTACATAGGGCTGTCTTTTTTGATGGGGTGCAGCTAGGCTGTGTGTGAAAGCAGATGACCACCATGTTATTTTCTCAGAGGCAAAGAGTATATATGTTTGGGGGAGGGGTGGTTGAAGTTTGGAAATAAAATATTCACAAACAAAAGCTGTGAAGATAGTTTATGTTGCCTCCTTAAAGTAAGAGAAGGTGTACTCTTACATGGTAACAACTGACTGTTGCAGTCTGATTACAAAGGGCTGAAATTAGTGTTGGGAATTTTTAATGAATATAGTGAAACCATAACCCATGACTGACCTTTTGAGTGTAATATGGTTTTACAACATCATTGATGCAAATATCTTTAGAT
Organism: Protopterus annectens; assembly: GCF_019279795.1. Taxonomy (NCBI): domain Eukaryota; kingdom Metazoa; phylum Chordata; order Ceratodontiformes; family Protopteridae; genus Protopterus; species Protopterus annectens. Next base: position 323,442,279 of record NC_056749.1, read on the forward strand.
TTATTTCACAATAAAATGAGTATTGTTTTATTTTCTCTAACAGAGACAACTCAGCACATAAAATCATAAATATATTAGCTCAGTCTGAAATTCTGCATTCTGACTCATTTCCAAATGGGAGAGTGCATTATAATTGCCATCACTTTGCAAAGCAAATTACTGTCAGGAGTAAATGCATACTAGCTTGTCTTTACTACAGAACTGCAACTGATATATATTTCTGAGGAGAAATGGAGCAGTATTTCGTCTGGGTGAAGTAGAACACAAGAAACTGGCAGATTTATTTGCATACCCCCCCCCCCCCCCGTCAACAATGGTGAAAGCAGAAGTCCTGTAGGTTGAAGTAGATTGTGTCTGCATTTGAGAAGTACAAGAATTCTGTTTTGAGATTACAATGCATTTTTTCTTGGATGTTGCGCACAGACTATTGACTGTTTTGCATTTGGCTGAGTACATTTTTGTGAAGATGTAATGTGTTGGATCCCACTTGTTAAAAAAAAACTTTAACGTCTTGTCTTACAAACTGTGGACCACTGTCTGCAATGCAAAAAATGACTTCAGCAATTTTGTAATAGTTTCTCAATAGGTATATTTAGCTGGTTGACTTCAGTGTACTTAGAACAGTAATGCACACACACTGTCCTTGAACTTTTCTACATAATCTGTCTGGAATTTTATGCAGTGTCATTGCATCTTTGTGTTTTTTTTTTTTGTGGTACATGGTACAGATTTGACAGTTTTTACTATCAGCTTAATCTCTTTGGACATTCCTAACCAAATTATTATGCCTCCTGCCCTTCCTTTTGCAATTTTATCCAACATGAAATCACATAGCTGGTTTGGCATGCTTATCCTTGTATTTGAACATCAGTCCCTGTGGTTCATGAATTATGACATGATGGGTGTAGTCGACCTGCATTAGGAATTGAATGTTTTTCTTTTACTTAGCCATCCTTTCTATAACTGCAGCTCTAAGTCATTGTTAACATGACAAAGAAATTCTGATAAGTTATTTGCAGGTATAAGTCAGCAAGCATCATTTTCCAATATCTACTGACAATTTTTTTTGACTGTTGTATTGTGGTAACAACTGCAAACACTATAATAATCCTATTTGTTAACTAGACAGACCAACTGGATGCACAGTCCTCTTTCAGGGTCAACCTGGAAAAAGTCTGGTTAATTGATTTCTCACAGTCACACATGAGGCAAATGAGGGAATCAAAACCTGTACCACAGGAACTACAGCTCACAACCTTAACCTCTGTACTAGCTGCATCATTTCATACATCAGGCTTTACTCTTTATACTGCATGAATCTTTGACACTGTGAACATCCATATCATTGACAATGCATCTGCACAAATCATTTTCTGTTTTACTATATGAATCACTGTCTCTGATGGCAGTGCACCATCAAGTGGACTGCATATGTATTTTATGAATGATAGGTTGCTGAAATGAAACAATTTGAAATAATAAATAGTACCCTGTTTTATATACACAACACAACTTAAACTTAACCATCGGTTTCATATCCTGCCTAGAATAAGTCAGTAAAGAGGTGAATTTTCTAAAGCCTTGTAACTGTGAAAAGGCGCAGAGCAAACGCTTGAAGTGAGTAGCTAAAAACACCAAAAGTAACGGTTCGAACTACTCAGTGTTTGACTGCGGTTATAATAAATTACTCAGAGGTGATCTCTGCCTTGCATATAAGGCAATCTCTGACCCTGCTTTATTGGAAATGCTGCATATCTGCAAGTCAAATGGTACAAGGGTTGCTCGCTCTAAAGACCTTAGTCTGGTATGTGACATTAACAGATCCTGCTGGAGGGACAGATTTATTTCCCAGAGGTTACAATACCTTTGGAACATACTTCCACTTCATGTCAAACAGAACACCTCATTGGCCCTCTTCAAATGCAGTCTGGATGACTGAATGGGTAACTGTAAATTCACCCCAGAGGTTCTACCTGTGTTCCTCTTGGACAGGGGCAATATGTGGTGTTTTTGGAAATAAGGGTAGAACCTGGCAAGGCTTGTAAGGGCCCTAGGGCCATTAGCCTAGTAACTTCCTATGATCCTGTGATAAAACAAACTCCAAAAACTGTTTGAATAACTGTAACTTTCTAAAAAACACACACTAGAAACCTTTTTGTAAAGCTGAGTGCTTTCGTCCAAATTTTAATGAACTTCTTCAGAGCCGTACAAAACAGTTAATCAATGCCATTTAAACTTTAAACAGTCACATGATCCAAACTTTAAGAAATTCTCATGAAAGTTCAAAAGGTACACAAACAATAATATAAATATAATGTTCTTATAAAAACAAATACTTAAAGACGTTGTGGTTTTACTAAACATTTTATGTTTATACTTTCATTTAATCCGGGGCTTTTGTTAGCATTTAGTAAAAGCTGCCAATTAACTTCCTTAACTTCAAATATGTTTTTTAAGTCACCAGAATAAATTTCTTGGGATATGTGGTCAAGTACAAAAAAAAAAAAATCCAGAATTCTGAACAAGATAAGTCATGTTTTGCTAAGGCTTTTGTTACATCTTTACTTTTAATTGCAAGTACATGTTCATATATTCTTTTTAACAGATTTCTTGCAGTTTTACCTACATAGTAACTGTCACATGATTCTCACTTAGCTAAATATACCACCATACAGGAATTATATGTGTATCTTCCCATAGCCTGAATTTATGTCCTAAAATAATGTTTGAACATTCATTTATATATCTGTAGTACTTGTGGCTGTTACACTTAGATGTACCATTTTTATTTTGTACTCCTATTTCAAGTTAACTTTTCTCAAAGTTTTAAAGTTGTAATTTTTCTTGTAAGTAAACTTTGGTTGCACACCAGAGTAGTATTTTCCAGTTGTTAATGACTAACTGTCTAATTTTATCTAAATCTAATGATATAGGAAGAGGAAATGTTCTAAAGTTTTCTTCACTATTAGACCTGGCTTCTGTCTTACTGAAGCATTTTCTTATAATAGGTGCAAACCTAGTCTCTCAAGCTTTTAACATCTGAAATAATACTTTCCAAAATATTTTCCCAGTATCCTCTATCAACAAACAAATTCTTAAGGAAAAGCACTTCATTTTCAAACATGGTGTTACAACTTGTTAATCTAGGCAAACAAACTGTCCTTTAATAATGTTTCTTTGCATTATTTATATTTATTTGTCATTTGTTAACTGGGTTAGTCCAGCTGAGCTAAAAAAGTCTATTTTCAGTGGAGGCCCAAGGATAAAAGCTCCAATTATGCCAAAAATTACATAGTTTCAAAACTGTACACATTAAATTTTACAATTACATAAATTCAGAACTTTACAAACAAAAAAATCACAACTGCATAAAAGGTTAATCTTGTACAAATAAAAATTCACAATTGTATAAAAGGTTAATACAAGATACATTGGTAGATTATAAGGAACAGAGAGACTTGAGAAAGTTACAGAAGTTGAAGTACCTATGTAAGTCTAGCACAAAAGCATTACCTTGCATGACAGAAAGCAAGTCTAGAGCAAAATCATTACCTTTCATGACACAAAACAAGCAAAACAGACAACATGGCACAAGAGAGGTTGGTATTTATATTAAATTGATGTACAAAAAAGCTAATGACAGAATAAACTCTCATAGGCCAATGAAAAACTATTGATAAATCAAAGAGATATACGTTTTGGGGTATAGTGAGGTGGAGGGGGGTGACTAGGCTGGGTCCTGGCAAGGGCAGGAGCTAGTGTTTGCAAAGAAGATTCTCACTTCTTGTTTGAAGCTGTTAGTGTGTTTGATACGACAAATTTTTGAGGGGAGTCTGTGCCAAGCTTGGGCAACTGTACTTTTGTAAGTAGTTTGCCTATGTTTTTAATAGGTTTGTAAATGTCAAGAAGGAGTTGATTGGAGCTGTGGAGAGTACAAGTAGGAGTACAGAGGGATACTAGTGAGGAGAGGGAAGGGCAGGCTAAAGGTTTATTCATTAAGGAGTGAGTGAATTGAAGCTGGGATAGTAGCAATTGTTGGGGGAATTCAACCCATTGGAGTTGTTTTACAGCAATGCATTGATGAGAACTGTATGGTTGGTTGCTGGCAATTCTAGCTATTTTGTTGTATGTTTGTTCAAGTTTGGTGATTAAGGTGGTTTGTAGATCTGTAAGTAATGGAGAGGCATAGAGAAGGCATGTAAAGAGGAATGCTTGTGCTAGTGAAGGTTTGAATGAAAAAAATGGGAATTTGTTGTTTCTATAGAGTAGTCCCATTTTTTGATGTGTCTTTTTAACACACTGTTGAATGTAAAGGTCAAATTTTAATTGGTCATCAATTATGATACCCAGGAGCTTAGTGTGTGAATTAGCTTTGATACTAGTGTTATCAAGAGATTAGATGGGATGGTAAAGATGGCTTTATGATGGGAGAGAGATTTCAAAATGAAGAGGAGGAGTTTTTTTTTTTTTCAGGGATTAGAATGAGTTAGTTATTGGAAAGCCATTTTTCTATAATGAGAAATGAGTTCTGAGTAATAGAATAAAGGTGAGTGATCTTATCAGAGAAGGAGATAAGAGGAGAGTTGTCAGAGTAGTATATCAGAGATGAGGAGCTGTAGGATGTGTGGAGGTTGTTAGTAAAGATGTTGAAAAGAAGAGGCTCAAGAATAGAGCCTTTAAGAATGCCTGTCTGGGATGGGTAAAAAAGGGAAGCAGGAGGTTTGCCATCTAACTGATTCTGACCTATTGGTTAGGTAGCTGGCGAACCAGAGAATAGTGGCGGAGGAGAGGTTGAGATCAGAGAGTTTGGTTAGTAGCTTAGAGTGTGACACATTATCAAAAGCTTTTGAGAGGTCTAGGAAAAGGCAAGAAACCAGTTATTATTTGTCTCTAGTCTCTGTGTCAATGTGAGTAAAAGATAGAAGGGCTGTGGTGGTACTGTGATTTGGCCTAAAGCCATGCTGAGTGGGTGTCAGAATGTTTTTCTTGATTAGGTATTTGAGAAGTTGCTAGTGTATGCATTTTTCTAGCATATTTAAGAGTAGACAAATAATTGCTATGGGTATGAAGTTAAATGGTTCAGTGGAGTTTTCTCCTTTTTGTAGAGATATGGTGTAGAAAGATTTCCAGATGTCAATGACAATAGATTCTTGGACTGATCTGTTTACAAGTACTGAGATGGGATAGGTATAGAGTCAGCTGTGAGTTTAAGGAAGAGAGGGGTATGTTATTGGTAGAGAGGGAGCATGGTTATAAAAGCAGTCGGGTTCAAGAGAAAAGGGGGTGATATTGTTGGTAGTGGAGGAGGTGGGGGGAGGATTGTTATTTTGGTGAGCATGGGTTAGTTTGCAGACAGATTTGATAAAGTAAGAGTTAAGCAAAGTGGCAGTTTCTTAAGGTGTGTTATTTGGGTAGGGGTTAGGGGTAGTAGGAACCACAGGGGTAAAGGAATTTATTAATGGTGTGCTAGAATTTTTGTTAGGTTGGAGTGGTGGGTGGATTGGGCATCATAGCAGAGTTTATTCTTGTCTTTGTTGATTTGCTTTTTGGTAAGGTTTCTAAGTTCTTTATATTTTTGGAGTAACATGGTGGATTTAGTTTTTAACCATTGTTTCCAAATGCTATCTCTTTTTTGCATAATGGAGTGATTGTCTTTTGTAAGCCAAGGGGTGTGTTTAGCTTTTATCCTAATTTTTCTTAGTGGAGCAAGGGAGTTAAGTATATCAAGGAAGTATGGTTGAAATCCAGTACTGCATCATTGAGGGGATGGTGTTGGAGGTAGGACCAGTTAACTAATGAAAGTCTATTGTTAAAGGTTTCTGCATCAAAGTTGGAATGGTTGCAGTAATCGCTGTAAAGTTGGGTCCTGGGAATTTGAAGGAAGTGTCTTTGTATATAAATAGGGAGTTGGTCACTGGGGGAATCAGTTAGTGTACCAGGGTTATGGTAAAAGTTTGGAATGAAAGAAATAATCCAATCAATGATGGAGCTATTACTGTTGATTTTAAGCAAGTCAGTGTTGTAATTGGTTGATGGAAGCCATGGAGATTGATGAATGATATAGAGAGTTGGCTGATAGTTTTGTCCAATCAATGTTGACATCACCAAAGACAATTGTCTCATAGGGTATATGGAGTGTGATCCATGACAGGATAGGTTCTAAGATGGGAATGTTACTTCCAGGGTGGAATATAGATGGCTACTATAGCAAATTTTTTTGGGAGATTTAAGTGATAATTAAGAATTAGTCACTCATCTGGGTGGAAGTCTGGGAGAGTTATAGGTGAGGGTACAAGCTGAGTTGCTTGAAGTACAGGATTGCCACTCCTTCCCCCTTTTTTTGCAGATTCTGTCTTGATGGTAGATGTTATAGCTGGGAGGTAAGATTTCTTTATTAGAAATGTGAGGTTTCAGTCATGTTTTGGATAGGGTTTTCATGAAACTTGGATGTTGGCTATTTGCATTTAAATAGTTGTTAACAGAATACTTCTTTCTATATATGCAACTATTAAAATAACCTTGCTTCACATTCATTTCTAGCTCAACATCAAAATGTTTACTGTTTTACCATGTTCCTTCCTAGTAAAGGTAAGAAAATTTGTACCTTTATTTAGATCATTAACACAATTTTCTAATTCTACTCTACTTCCTTTCCATATAAAGAACAGATCATCAATGTAATGCCTGTAGAAAGTTATTTTGTTATATAAACTATGTGTGCATAAAACTGCATCCTCCCACCAAATCATTACTAAGTTGGTAAAGGAGGGAGCCATCCCAGCAACCATTGCAATACCACATTTTTGCTTATAATATTTATTGTTAAAAACAAGTAAGTCATCAGTAAAAGTATACTGCTGAATTAACAAAGTCCATGAATATTTCAGAAAAAAAATTGACTTCTGTACAACAAGATTCAAAACTGAATCTAAAAAAAAAAAAAAAACAGAAATAGTTTCTGTTGTAGTGAAGTCAGCAGCTATAATTTGCCAGAAAGTTAGTGATGCCTTATTTGTTAGACCTTTGTGCACTTTAGGAATCTGAAAGAATCATGACCTTTTTGGGAATTCTACTTTTATAAACATATACAATGTAATATCCATTTGTCCTTGATGCACAAGGTCTAATAACTGTAAATAATTTTTTCTAAACATTTCATTAATACTATTAACTGAAACCTTTTCATAACTATCATTTAAAGTATCAGTTGGCAATTTATTAAAATTTTCTATATCCATTGTCTTCCCTCATAACATGCACACTTAAGTCTTTCCTTGGTTCTACTAATGCTTGCCTTTCTTCTTTACTTAAATTATAAAACTTTTTTCTGTTAGGGGTCTTTAATAATCTATCTTATTTCATGTTCACATGTTTCAGAAAAAAAAACTTGTAATGCATAGTGCAATGCAGGATTGAAAGTACTCCTTTTTCTAAAACAATTCACTGAAAAATCACAAAATTGTTTCACATTTAAATGCAAAATTTTTAACATACAACTTAAGATTTTTACTTTCCAAGCTCCTATTGTTTGTAGAGTTATTTTCCGCAGATACATTTACATCATTGGTTACAGTTTCTGAAGGACTAGTATTGTTAAAACTCCTTCTCTGTTGTACTTCTTTAGCTACTGGCTACACTATGCTATTTACATACATTCCAGTGTCCCTTACAAGTTTTTTTCTTTTATTATAAATGACCATTGCTGTAAGTCTCTCTGCCTTAGCAGAAATACCATTATACAGTTGCAAACAGCATTAAAAAAGTATTACATTGGTTTATCTGCTTTAAAAATCCATTATTTTAATATATGTAAATTAGTATTATATTCTGCAACTAACATATTAATACCTGCTTCACTGAATATATCAACTAACTTACAACATAATCTTTCATTTTATCTGTCACCATTTGGAAATTTAAAAACACACTCCCATAGGCATCTGTTTTAGTGAAATAAATTGCTCTAAATATTGCATTTCTAGTTCTGTGGATTCTGCTTTTAAAATGTCTTTTTTCAAATTAAAAATAAAATTTCTACACTGAACCATAGTAGCATTTGATTCAGTCTTAACTGTGTCTTGATTAGTTCTCTCTCCAATTGTTGCAGAAACTTGAAACAGATTTGCGTTATTCCAAAACTCAGTTTTCACATCAAACTCAGCAGTTGTAATGTTTCTCTCACTTGAAACAGCTCCTTTATATGATTGAGTAGGAATTACTACATAGTAGTTTGTGTTTTCAGAATTGTTAGCAAGAAAGGCATCTCTCATTTGTTTTACCAAGCCAGATAAGTTCTGTGTTAAGTCTAAGGACTCCTGTGGAATTTAATAGGTATTGAGGTCACCAACATTCAAAACAGAGTTTCTGTCTTATGTGAGCCAGTTTGAACATTATACACAGAGACTGCACATCAATTAGCTTTATTTGCTTCAATCTTTTGCAAAAAATGTATGTGTCCTTTCTTTCTATACCTGAATGCCACAAAAATGGCTTGACTGCATTTCCTAAAACCATTATTAAAATGCAGACATGTACTAATACATCCTCCTACACTGCATATATCCAGAACGTTTAATAAGTTCAGGTCTGTTTTTCTTAATATCTTGACTCTTGTTTGATCTTTTCATAGACCTCAGATTGATCCATGCTTTATAAATGAATCATGCAAGTCAGCATATTCAGTGTTTGAATTCTTTAGCTGAGAAAAATAAATATCTTTGGTTTCTGTAGTGTTCCTTTGTAAAGAACAAATGATAACTTAATTGCAAGCTGTTTCTGGGGTTATCATAATCTCACTCTAACTATTAATGTTTTACCTTTTTATTCTTAAAAAAAAGTATCTTCAAGGCTATTTTTGCAGCAACATTGGCTCTAAATGATAGTCTGTTGAAGTGACACCCAGAGTCCACAAGCAAAAAATGGGAAAAAAACAGGTTGTGAGTGGATGGATGGATGGATGTAAAAATATGGCACACTATACCTTTACAAGCTTCCCTGCTATTCCCGTCATACTAAAAAAAATAAATCAAACATTTATATCCAGACCTTCCAGTATTCTCTAAGCTGCTCTGCAGAAAGAAATCTTCTGGTGACTGCAGCTTCACTCTGAGAATTATATTTCAATATTTCCAGACATACATTCTTGAAAACATATATTTCATTTTTATAAATATTTATCTACTCTGATACCAAGTAACCTTCAAATGTTTTAACTTCAATGAGGACTTTAATCAAACTGCATTTGAAAAGGAATGTGAAGCACATGATATGCAACTTCCAGTGGCAAAATAATATTGTTTCCTGTAGATAGATCTTTTAAGGACTATAAAGCATGTGTCCAATGTTAGGTCTGCTTGAGTGGTGACAGACTGCCAACTAAAACAGTGGGAGGAAGGAAATCTTGGTACTAAGTTTGAAGGAAATCTCAGAAACACTACTAAGAAAGTACTAGATAAACAGGAAATACTGAGCCACAGATGACAAACAAAAACATTAAACTCATGGAAAAAAAATTTCAAAACTCTGAAGTGTTTTTCATGTAGAAATAGTAAAATACTTTCCCTATCTGCCTTGAAATCTTGGAAATCATTTACTTTTTTCTGGTAATGTGAATCAAATGATTGATTGAGACCACTGTGCACTGTTTTGGAGACCTTCTCTCTTCTCCAGTGTTTTTCATCTCTGGAATTAGTATATGTAATTCAGGGGCAGGGGAGAAAGACATGCTGCCCATGTAGAGGGCTTGTTCTCATTGAAAAAGCACATCTTTGAGCTGCCAAACTATTTTGTATGTAATGGGCAATTATCATGGTCCCAGAATTAAACACTTGCTACATTACAAATCGTGTTAAGATCTCATTTAGTAGAAGCACACAAAATGGATTTCTGAATGCTATCTGTATGGTTCTGAGTCTCTATTAACAATGCTGTACTTCATGTTTATACACCCAAGATATGTGGTGTAATTGACTATCGGCAAATAGCATTGTAGTTTGAATATCTCTCTGTGTGATGCTGTACTGTGATGTGATGCAGAGGCTTGTTAAATTGTAACAACATTGCAACTATAACAAGTCAGTGTAGCTGTCATTAATGACTTAAAAGGTTGCATGTGCACATTTTGCAAGATGAAGTGTGCTGGGAATCCCAAAACTGGATAAAACTGGTCCTGCTTCCTGAGGATCACCATATGCACCTCTCTGGTGATTTACTCTGAAAACTGAATCCAGTTAAGTGAAATCTTTTAGTACTGAATTTATGCTAGATGGAACTCTGTGAGTACCCCATTTTTTCTCCAGGAACCCTGTAAACCTTATTATAAGAACTGTTTTCATCAATTTGGCACCTATGATGTCAGTCAGATTTGTCTGTAGCTTCCTTGGCTTCTTTTTCTAGTCTTGTAGAATGGAATGACTACCACTTGCTTTTAGCCACCCCCCATCCTGGACCAACCATTTCTAAGGAACTTGCAGAAAAGTTCTATCAGAAATTCTAAATTGACCTCTCATGCACCATACAGAGTATAACACAAGCTTAAAAATAAACACTGATACAGTAGAATGGCAAAACTACTTAATATACAGTAATGATATTTAATATACAGTAAAAATATGAGTCAATGAAAGATAAATAATTAGAACTTTATTACTGTATAAAGAAAAAACTAATAAAGAACAATAAATGCAGGCAGAGCAAGGTTAGTAATGAATTAGGTCAAATAATTAGAGTTTTTACCAAAATCTCAGCCTCCATTTTCAGAATCATTTATGGGATCCTATATGGTCCCTGTAACTTATTGTGATTCATCGCTCATAATGACTGTTCCATCTTTCTGTTATCTTTCAATCTGTCCATCTTTCTCCAATCACTGCCCTCCCTGCATGGTACATTCCCTTCTGTTTTGTGAACAGTGACATAAATATCTATTAGAATTTTCTCACCTTCTTTGGCTTCTGTATGCTTTTGAACTTTCTAATGCTGTTCCACACCCCATCTCCTTCTTGCCTTTCCACACATACCTGAAGAAAGCTCTCTTTCCTACCCTAGTGCTTGTTGGTATTCTTATATTTGTGTTCCCTTTTATTGTTTTAGCACACTGTTTCCCTTTTGAATCACACTGAGTTTCTCTAGTTTTTTGTCTTGGCCACATTCTAAATCCCATTTCCAATCCCCCCATGATTGCCTCTACTGGGGATTGCTGTACTTCCTTTGTCTCATTCGGTCAATCCAGATCCCTAATTATGAGCTAAAGTCTGCTCACCGGTAATCTCAACCATTTGCCTTTGTTGCCCTTTCTGTCTGTTCTATACAGTTGTGTAAACAATGTGTACTATCCTGTTGCTCTTGATATATTGCAGCATTCTCTAAGTATCACAAAAGAGAAGATAACAAAAGCTTCATTGTTAAGTTCCAGAGTATTCTGTGATATTCTCTATGTAAAAATTGTTGCACAACATTAGTAATGCAGAATCAGAGCTGAAAGTACATGCACAGATTATGCCAACTGCACAGTTTTATAATTCTATGTCACATTCTTACTTTACAACTGGCTAAACATGCCATTGGCCAAATGTTTTGGGACATGAAATATGAAACAACCCTTAACAATGCTCGTGTTCTCATTATGAGATAATGATTTTAATTTGGATGTTTGGTTATGTTCTATTGACTTTTCCTTTCCAACATTAAACAGTACTTTCAGTGGTATGATGAAATCACAACTGGATGATATCAAACAAAAGCTCCACAAATTTAGAAGACTCCAGTTTAAAAAATGGTTATTTGGTGGAGTGCATCTGAAGAAAGCAGATGTAAGAGGGTCTGAGAATTTGGAAATTCCTGAATGTCTTGGCTGATGGCTCACTCCTACACAAATAATTATTGAAACTGTTCAGCTGCACTGGTTGTAGACTTATGGAGCTGCTGATTAATGACAAGAGGAAGGTGGCTACATTGAATCATGACATCAAGGTACTGAATGACTATATCAAATGATTTACGGTTTTCTTCCGTTAAAGACAATTACAGAGGTATCTTTGACAAAATAGATAACTTGATTCAAAAGAATCAGGATCATAAATGTAGGAAACTAGAAAGTACAGTAGACTCTAATAATGACAGTAGTGGACATGAATATAATGAAGACACAGAGTACTCACTCCCTTATTTTAGACAATCCTGAGGTAAGGTGTTTGGAGACTTGCAAACTAGCAAACTCCAGCCCCCTTTGGTTTTTGATGAATTTCAACAAGAACCAAGACACTCACTGAAGGCCAGAGAAAAGGGTAGAGATGATGGCTGATGATTTTGTCAGTCCCCGACCCCTGCAATAAAGAAGGATGTTTTAATATAAATAATTTCAAAGTATTTAATTTATCCAGTTCTAGTTTTTCAAACACTGTACTATTATTTAAAAATGGATTTAATTTCATTCCCGACTTTGAAATGAACGTGGCTAAAATATTAATTCAGTTGAAATTGTCTACTAGGAGTTTAAATTTAAGGATATTCTTTTCTGAGAAAACTTTTAAAAATTATTTAAAAGTAAAGAATAAAACTGTTTTCCTGCCTCCCTCTAACTAGCTGTATTTGAAAGTGTGTGAAGAACTGTATAGAAATAGAAATTCACACAGGAGTTGGGTGGCCAACAATCTTAAGTGCCATGAAATGGTATTTTTAAATCAGCTGAGAAATATCAGAAATACACAGGTAATGAAACATGACAATGGAGGGAGGTAGTTATAACAGATAGCTCTGATTATTTAAAAAAATGTTGAATCTATCATTTGATGAATTAATGTAAAGAAAAGTTTCTAGGTGTGAGATTGACATTGCTTATTGTAAAACTGATTTTTTATTAATGGACTTGGTTTAGCAAGGAATAATGAATATCAATGTACTTGAGTTTGTTAAAGTAGTTAACCCCATAATTCCATCTATTTTGGGGATTTCTAAGATATACAAATGTCACCTTGAGCCATCATTTAGACCAGCTGGGTCTGGGAAGGGCTCTTAAACTGACTTCTTAGACATATCTGTTGATAGAAAATGTACATCTTATTGAACAATGAATCTCACATACTTAGAGATTCTTGGCAGTTGCTGGAGAGGTTGGCCACTATTCTTTCAAGGATTATGTTGTTTTTATCACTACTGATAATGTTAAATAATTTTACAGTGATTCCAATTAAGGATATGGAAAGTTTTTCAAAATTATTAATGACGACTGACAATGTCTCTATTAATGAGTTAAATGTTATTGAGACTTTCTTAGAGATGGTTTTGAATAACAATTGCATCATTTTGTATTCCATCAGAATTTCTGGCTTGTTGTGAAGACAAGTTTGTGTTTCCCTCTATATATTATCGTTTGATTTATGCTTATTTTAGAGTTTTGGATGGCATTTTAATATTATGGTAAAGTAATATGGATCAGTGGTTGGAATTTAAATCACATTTAGAGAATTCTACTCATTTTTGATATTAACATACCATGTTAATTTAACTAGTAATTTGGATATTGCTTGGGAAGGAATACTTCAGGAGGTGCTTATACTTCAACCATATATTGTAAAAAGACATTTTCCAGGTTCTTACCTACATTGAGTTGTCATCCCTTTCACCAAAAATGGGGAATTGTGAAAGCAGGCTTGTTAATGAAATTGACAATTTACTTCTTACGTTTAGGGAGAAGTGCTACCCTAAAGCATTACTTAGGGAAATTAAGCAGGAGGTATTTGAGAGTAGACGAGGTAAATCCCCCCCCCCCCCCTTCAGTCCCCATGAGATGAGAGACCACCAACCATTAATTATTAATTAATTAACAGACAGACAAGGACATGGTTACATCCTTGTTTTACCTTGCCACAGGGATGTGGGTAAATATATAGATGCTATCCAACATATGTGGACCACAATATTTACAGTCGAGTTGATGGAAAAACTAGGTGTTCATCCTAGGACAGTTTTTAGTAAGGGGCCATGTTTGACAATACATCAGAGAGGAATTTCATGGAGATCAAACAAGTAGGAAGAGTTAATTTACGAAATCCTGTGGTAGATGTAAATTCTGATGGTTTATTAATGATGGCAGTATGTAAAGTGGATAGTTTTGAGAGACGTTTGGCCTGCCCTAGTTGATGTAATTGCAATACTATAGGGGTGGTCTATTTGGCCACGTTTACCAATTGTCCAGCTTTTTATGTTAGTAAAATCAACATGAAGTTAAAAGACAGGATAAGGGAAAACATCTATGACATTCAGAGAAATAAATCTACGAATGCCCTAAACAAGCATTGTAGTTGTTATATTAACTTTAAGAAATGTATTTTCTTTGTTATTGATGAGGTCCAATATTCACAAAAAGTTGGGGACTTAGATAACATCTTGGAATTTAAAGATTTACTATGGCAGCTGACACTCAATGCTGGCACACCCCCTGAGGTAAACAATTATATTTCCATCATTAGTGTAGTAAAAAAAAAAAAAAAAAAAAAAAAAAAAAGAGGGCAGCCACAGTGGTGCAGTGGTTAGCATTGTCATCTCACAGCAAGAGATTCTCCGGTTTGATCCTCGGCTGGGGTGCCTTCTGTGCAGAGTCTGCATGTCCTCCCTGTGGTCGCGTGGGTTTCCTCCGGGTGCTCCGGATTCCTCCCACATCCCAAAGACATGCTGCAGGTGGATTGAACACTCTAAATTGGCCCTAGGTGTGAGTGCGTGTGTGTGTGTGCCTTCTGTGGAAGGTTGGGCACCAGGCTGGCAACTTGGCACTGTAAAACTCCACTGCCAATCATGAGTGGACAGGTGATCCGCTGTAGCGACCCCTAACCAGGAAAAGCTGAAAGAAGAAGAAAGAAGTGTAGTAAAAAAAAAGAAAAAAAGACTTCAGCTTATTAAATTATATTGTTGAAAAATGTGTACAATTCTGTACTTAGATTTAATGTGACTGACTGCTGATTAATTCATGGTAATTACTGAAATAGCTTGACTTTACATTTATTAGGAGTTGTTTTTACGTTTGTTATTTATTAATCAAGTGCATATGAGCTTGGCACTTATTGGTGTGATTTTCTATAAATTATGTGGTTTTAGTAAGAATACTCTGACGAAGTTCAAGTAATTATAAGGGATGAAAGTCTATGTAGTGTATGTGATGTGTTTTCAATAAATCTGTAATGACCATTGGTATTTTGGTTCTCCACGTCACACCTCTCAAATGTCCAGATTTTTGCCTCATATTTTTGATGAGTTCTTCATAAAATTTGTGGTTTTCTGGTAAATCATTGAGGACTGAATTAATTAAATAATGACAGACTTGAGTTTTAGACTATGCATCATTCAGAAAATACTAACACAAATCCTGTTAATAACATTTAAAAGTTGTCCCTATTTTGGGCCTTTGTCTCCCCCCCCCCCATTATTTTAAGCTTTGTCCAGATTTCTCGTGGTAAGAAATTGAGTAGTATGGTCCAACTCATCCACATATTTAGCTGACTTGTTATTTGGGTAAAGCAACTAGACCCGAGTGCCTCTTGTCTACAATGAACAGAAGCTTTCTGTTATTGTGTGACGTATACAACAGGTAACTGAAGAGCAATGCAATCAACTAAGCCTGCAAGACAAATCAACTCAGGGAAGCAATCGTCTGCACTGAACTACTGCACCTATTTAACATACTACAAGACAATCAAATTTCATGGTGGCAAACCTAATTCAAAAGTAGCGGAGCAGAAGAAGTGAAGAGCTCCACAAAAAAACAAAATACATTATCACATGGAGCCTGAAAGGACTAGAGATATGACTAGGGCCTTTAACTAATTAGTAAGAATTTACTGTAGTGCATATAGTCATCGTGTGTGTGTGTGTGTGTGTGTCCCACTGAGTGCACACTTTTGCAGTGTTCACAAAACAAATACATGGCAGCACCAGCATTTTGTCTGGCTATCATTATTACAATATAACTGAAGTTATGCTTCATCGTAAGGACACAGCCAATGTAAACCAAGAAGAATTCTTTATCAACAAAGTCATTTGTTCATGATTAGAAATTAATATGCAGGTGGCTTAAAAGGGACATAACAAAATGGGAGACTGTATGTAGGAACAGTTTCACAATCGCAATAAAGAGTGGTGGCTGCAAGCAATCGGGGAATTTAAGAGGCAGGGCACATAAAGAATAAAGTGTTTATTTCTTGAAGTAACACCATGCATAACAAATTAAAATAATTATATTAATTAGTGCCCTGATGACTCTCTGGTGCAGAGAAAGTTACCCAGTTTATGGGGATACCGGCAAAGAAGGAGAAGTAATGTTATTTTATAGCCACTTTGGTTTATTAATACACTCGGCCTTTAGGAGTGGTATAGTTTGCAATCCACACTACTTGAGACACTGCTCAACAGACATCCTGGCTCTGTCAAAGGTCCAGAGGAATTAAGAGCAAGAATATATCCCAAACAACTGATTTGATTTGCGAAAGAAATTCTAGTAAATCGTGATACCTATGATGAAGGTATTGCATAATAAAACAGTTCTGAGGCAGTGGTTTACCAATATGGGTTATTTGCTATTTGTAGCTGTTTACACTAGAAAACTGCCATCCTGGAAATTATGCAGCTTCCCATAAAATTTTTAACAACCATTTCTGACTACAGTACCAGCCACTATTAACAGAAGAACTTAAACCAAATGAAGCATATGTGTGCGTGTGTGTGTGTGTGTGTGTGTGTGTGTGTGTGTGTGTGTGTGTGTGTGTGTGTGTGTGTGTGTGTGTGTGTGTGTGTAGCACTCCATTTCGTATCACTTAAGGAAAGCTTCACTATGATGAACAATCTTTCACACATGCTGCTGTCTAAAAGGGGCTGTAAAGAAGCCCCAAGGCATTGCAGCCACTGCTGTGTTATTAGCTGTAGTTTCAAAAGGGACCTAAAATTCTCACTTGAAACATGAAAGTCATTTTCGTAACAGCTGCAGACTAATGCTTGCTCCCCCATGGCTTTATGTCAATTAAACATGTTTCTGCTTCATTTAATGCAAGCCCTAGTCTGAGAAAGCCTAAGGTCATCCCTGAAACATTTCTAATTCCTTGCTAGAAAATATGTCGCTGCCCAGTTTCCAGCTTGAGCTGGATGTAACATGATGTAACAGGAAACCTCCTGTGGTCTCAGAGTGTTGAATTGGAATATATGCATAACACAGGTGCAGCCGTGTGGCTTGAAAAGAAATGATTCACTGAGGAAACCAATTAAAATGAAGTAAGTAATAAATTAACAAAATGGTCACCATGATATTTATAGCATCCAGAGAAGTGTAGCATGCATAAAAAAAAAAGAAAACAAAACACAGCTGTGGGTGCTGAGCTATTTTTATATTTTTTCCACTTAATTTTTCCTGCTCTAGAGGGTTTTAATTGCACTTTCTGAGCTACCATGAATGGCTTGTTTTGAAGCCATTACAGGCATTTCTCTAATGCTCACTGAATCACAGTTTAAAAATCCACCGACTGAAACAGAAATACTACTGAGACGTCATCTTCTATATGCCCTGCATTGCTAGGATGTCCAAGTTTCAGCAGTGTACGTGCCTTTTCCGTGACATTATCACATTATCATTTTGTAGGTGGGATGACAGATGCTGTCATCATTTATGACAGCTAAATTGTACTCTGTCGGAAACCTGGTAGTCCAGGGGGTGGCACTTACTCTAAATAAAGTAATAACTGTGGGAGTCAAAGCTAGATATTGTGTGTGCAGTACTTTAAACAACCAAACACTGGCTGCTAATAAACACAGAAACTGGCATAAGCAATCTGCTTTCTTAGCTTCTTATCGCAACAGATTCTGAATCTAGTGACTTTAAATGAAACACCAAAACAGAATCATATACACTATCTGGGGAATGCCTACTTTGCTTGTACATTGTGGTCTAACATTCGCACATACAATTCAGTAGTAGAAACCTACATTTGGCTCCCCATTACTTTTAAGATTCCTGAACCTACATCTTATGACCACTTTAGCTATCAATCCATCTTCCATGCCAGATTTGTTCAATTCAGGGTTATGGAGCCTGAAACTATTCTGGCAAATAGTGGATGTAAGGGAAGTAATCGGTCTTGTTTGGGATGCCATTCCATTGCAAGACACAGACATGCACCACGTGCATCTGAGTTCACCTGGATCATTAGCAATCCACCTCTCCATATGTCTTTGAGGGGTTCAGGTGCCTAGGCAGCGAGACATTTTCCTGTGGAACATTTGACTGGGGACACATGGCTGAAGTGACATTCAGCTGCAGAGAAATATGGGTGTTTGCAAATTCTCTGTGGGCAAAGAGAAGAATGTGTTGCCATGTCCACAACTTCAATAACCAAATTCACAGGGGGAAAACAATGTACATGGTCCCCAAGGGAACATGAGACAGCAGGCATCAGCAGTAGGCTGGCCAGAGGGCATGTTAGTAACAGTACAAATGCAGTGCATAATAGGCAATGCCTTTATAATCAATGTGTGTGGACCACTACCCCCTTCACAGTGTCTAGGGAACATTAAAATGCATACTAGAGCATAAATGTGACTACAGAAGCAGGCATGATTTTCTGCATGCTGTAGCACACTTCTACATGCCTTAGTTACATAATTATGTACTGTACACTGAGCACAAAACTCATTACTACTTCTGCCTCCATGCATTTGATTATTAAAACTGTGGGCATGGCAGTATGTGCCTCTCTTTGCCCACAGGGAATTTGCAAACAGCCATATTTCTCTGCAGCTGAATGTCACTTCAGCCATGTGTCCCCAGCCAAATATACCACAGGGAAATGTCTCGCTACCTAGGTGCCTGAACCAGGCTTTGAGTCTTACTGATGTGAGATGAACCTAGAGATGCAGGGAAAAACTTAAAGGACATCAACTCCACACACAGTAGGCACACCATCCAGAAACCAAACCAGAAGTCCAAAAGATGTAAGACAGCAAATGGCACACTGCTGTGCCAGCTGTTGTTATTCCAGTATCTGCAAATGAATTGTGTTAACAGTGCTTGCATGCATGGACTACCTTTTCTGTGAAAGGATGCTTCCTATTGCTTTCACGTTCTCCTTCCGGCTTTGCATTGGGACTTGGTTCTTTCAGATCTTTGTTTGGATTTTCCTTAAAAAAAGTTTGTTTTTTTCTGCTTTGCTTTTGCCTTTGAGATAATTGGTGCCCGTGTTATCTTAGCTCATCATCTTCGCTCCTTTTATGTAATACAGTATCTGCAGTAGTCCACTGCCATTAGCTTCCCAGCTCACCTTCTGTTTTTGTTTTCCTCAGTTGTAATGCACTTGCAAGGCCTCTGATGACAGATAAGGACTGCTTATCTCATCCATTCTTCTTATATACATGCTTACCTGACAAAGTGTTGATAAAGGAAAGAGATGCAGCACGGCATGAGTTTTCAAAGGATACAGGCACAACTCCATTACTTTGGGAGGCTTGAAGTAAATTGGAATGGTTTACACATCTAAGAAGTGCTTATCCTTTTATAATTTGTTACTTTTTTCCAGTCCTATGCACACTTCTAATTTTAGCGCTGCCAGAAACAATATTCCTCCATATTGTTAGTGCACTGTGAATAATCAGATCACTGTTCCGCTGTTACATAGTTTCATAGGTTCATAGGTTCATACTAGGCTATCTGCCCTAGGGCATTTATAAGCCTAGCCAGAGTGTGTTTGGCTTTCGCCACCCATTTTAAATTAATTTTGCTATGGCCTTTTTCGAGGTTAGTATACTGTGCCTCTGTCTAACAGTGACACAGAAGTGATACCCGGGGTAAACCTATGATCCCCCATCCACTCATCAAGATTCCTCTTGAAGAGAGTCAATGAGGGACTCTGCCTAAACTGGACTGGGATTTTATTCCAGAGTGAAGGGAGCCTCTGGGTTATGAATCTGTCTCTCCAGCATGTCCTATTTATTTCAGTGCTGAGGTTCAAGTCTCTCGAGCGCATAGCTCGATGGGATTTGGATTTCCTGAGGTGCAGCATGTCCATTAATTCTGGGTTGGACATGGCTTTATAAATCAGGCACAGATTGCCTCTAAGCAGGTGGTATGCCACTGAGTAGAGCTGGAGTTTCTTTAACCGGGCAGCATATGGCATCTGTTTGAGCCCTTTGATCCTCTTGGTGAGGTACTTTTGGGGTCTTTCCAGTTGCTGCAGGTGTCTGGTAAGGTACATCCCAAAAGGGGCCTGATGAGGGATGAGTAAAGAGGCACGATGACCTCCCCTGATCTAGATGTGAATCCCTTCATGATTAGGTGGGCTATATAAAATGTTTTTCTAACCACTTTGGCCACGTGGTTGTCAAATGAGAGATTGCTATCAACTGGGGTCCCCAGGTCCCTAATTACTTCTTCCGTACTTAATGGATTACCACCTATGTGGTAATTTGTGGGCACTTTTTTTTGCCAAAGGGGATGATTATACACTTTTTGACGTTTAGCTTGAGGCCATGGCTCTGGCACCAGTTTCTATGAGGCCCTTTTGGAGGATGCTTGTGTCGGCTGGAGAGTCGATTATGGTGCCCAGTTTGCAGTCATCTGCGAACTTGGTCAGCCACAGTCCTTCCATGTTGGCCTGTACCTCTGAGAAATATATACCGAACAAGAGAGGTCCCAGGACTGAGCCTTGTGGGATGCCACTTGTAACTGGTTTGGAGTCTGACATGGCTCCAGCAATTCTAACCATGTGGGTTCTGTCCTTGACCCAGTTTGCAACCCATCTAGTGACATAGGGGTTTATATTTAAGCTGGTGAGCTTATCTATAATGCCCGAGTGGGGCATTGTATCGAAGACTTTTGCGAGGTCCAGGTAGGCTGTGTGGACCACCTTCTCCTTGTCAATGGCCTTGGTGACTGTTTCAAAGAAATCAACCAGGTTTAAGAGGCAGGATCTGCCCTTAACAAAGCCGAACTGGGTAGGATCCAGTGTCTGTAGGTCCCCAATATCTTTATTTATGAGGTCCATGATGATCCTTTCCATAGCTTTGCAGACCAAGCTAGTCAGGCTTATGGGGCAATAGTTTCCAGGATCCGTTGAGGCACCACCTTTGTGGACAGGGACCACTGTTGCTGTACGCCACTCTTTGGGTGCATATCCTGTGGTAAGGCTGAGATTGAACAGTAGTTTTATGTTTGGATTTAGTTCTTCTTGGAGTTCATGTAGGATGCAGCCCGGGACACCGTCTGGTCCCATTGATGCTGTGTTTTTTGCTTTGGAGAGGGCGGCTCTTACCTGAGCATCTGAGATGTCAGGGGGGCAGCACTCTGCTGGGATAGATATTTGCCCTTTTGGTGTGGAGGGTGGGGAGAAGTTTGCACTGAACCTGTCAGCTAGGATGTTGGCAATGTCTGTGGGTTGGGTGTATTTGTTGTCATTTTGGACTAATTCTGAGCATATCTGGAAATTCCCACCCAGGTTCCTAACATAACTAAAGAAAGCCTTGTGATTATCCTTAGTGTCCTGTGCAATTTTTCTCTCGAAGCTGGCCTTAGATGATTTTATGAGTGCCCGTAGCTTTTTGCTAACACTGATCAGAGATGCCTTCCCTTTTTGGGATTTTGCTCTATCATGTAGTAGCTTCCTCCTTCTATTGTATAGTTTGTTTATGGCTGGGGTCCACCAGACAGGACGTCTGCCTTTGGAGGACTGGGTCTTGGTTTTATTTGGGATTGCATGATCCATGCATTCCTGAAGGTGTTCATAGAATGCGTTTATAAAGGATTCTGCGGTCTGGGCCGTATTTTCCACAGGCCCGGGGGCTTTGAAGGATTCCCCCTCGGTTTTGAGGAGTGTGAAATTTGCTTTAGACAGGTTTTTCACTGTGGTTTTCTGGGCAGGGGGTGGGGTCGGGATGTGAATATCCAGTGAGATTAGTTTATGGTCTGATCTTACCAGTGAGGGATACACTTCTGGTCTGGAGCATAGAGTCCCCATGTTGGTGATGATCAGGTCCAGTATGTTTTCCCCTCTTGTGGGAGTGGTAACAAGTTGTTCCATAGCATTTGAGTTTATAAATTCTAGGAACCTTTGATCTAGGGTGTTGGAGCTAGAGTAATGCTCCCAGTCTATGTTTGGGTAGTTGAAGTCATCCAATATAATGGTGTTTGGAGAGACCTTCATATTTTCCAGTGTTCTCAGGAAGGCCGAGTGGGGTTCCTGGATTTGGGAGGGTGGTCTGTAGCAGGCTATAAAGTGGAAGGCAGTTTTACCCACTGTTAGTTGCACATGGATAGTCTCTGATGCTTCGTGCTGTGCCACCAACCTGGATGTGTGGGTATCTTTGACGAATATTGATACTCCCCCTCCTTTACTGGTTCGGTCCAAGTTTTGGGGCCGAAAAGCATGGTATGAGGTATAACCTGGTAGTGCTGGGGTGCTCTCGGGAGCCTTGAACCAGGTTTCTGTTACTGCACAGATATCGATGTTCTCCATGCTAAGGAGAGTTTCGAGTGCATGCATCTTGAGGTTTAGACTTCTGGCGTTGAGTAGCATTACTCTTAGTTTCTTATCCCTTGTGATACCTATGGAGGTGTTTGTCTTTTGAGCCTTGCCTAAAAAAGGCACTATTGGGGTAACAAGAGCCTTTGCTAATATCCAAAAGCCCAGGGGTGACAGGTGCAAGCCGTCCCTAGCGAAGCATCATGGCTTGTCGAACATGTCATCCCAGGCTGACAGGCATTGGATCCCCTTTGAATGACACCAATACTTAAGCCAATTGTTGAAATTGATCATCTTGTCTTAATATTGTGGCATCATTCTTGGTGACGGTAAGATGCTACTCAAGGTCAGGGTCATACCGGCCTGGGCTACATGCTCAGAGAGCTCCTCTATGTCTCTTTTCATGTAGTCCAGGGAGGTACGTCTCAGGTCATTCACACCAGCATGGACAATGATGGAGTCATATTTGTACTTGCCTTGGAGTGACCTGAGTGCTTGTGTTATGTGGTGGATCCTAGCACCCGACAGGCAGCTCACCGTGACCTTCTCCTTGTTCAGCCTGGTGAGCGGGACGTCAGTGTGCCTGATGATAGAGACACCTATTACAAGTGTATCAGGTGTGTTGTTTAGCCTTAAGGGCTGTGACTGTTCGGCACACTGGCTTTGTGAGCTATGTGTTGCATGTGTTTTGTTTTGGGGTAGCGGTTGCTTGGGTGTCTGCTTTGGAGGTCTCTGCTGCTTACGCAGATTTTTATTTAGAGCCTCCGAGTATGTTTTTGTGTGTTTATGTGTTTGGTTTGCTGTTGTGGTAGGTCTATGTGAGACTCGAATTGTAGTGAGTGTGGTTTCCTTCTCCTCCTGACTGGTTATGCCAGTACTGAGTTGAAAGAGCTTAGCCTCCAGTTTGGCTATATGGTTGCATCTCTCACATGTGTTGGAATTTGTTGGGAGGAGGAGAGGGTTGTCTGTGTACATGAGGCAGTTGTAACATTGCCTCAAGATTCCCAGATTCACCAGCTGGACCAGAGAGGAGATTGACAACTGACCTTTGGATATGCTAGAATAGTATTGGGAATTCCTTTATAATTGAAAAAAATGGCCAATGGGGAACAAGGTACTCAAGGGGAGTTTGTGAGGGTGTAGTGCTTTTAATTTTTTAGTGCTGACTTATATAATTGCTTTAGTGAGCAAGTGCCAGGTAACTTAAATGCAATGTGTTACAGGTAACTTAAATGCAAAAATGACAAACAGTAACTTTCTTTCAAGTGAATCAAGGAAATAAGTACAGTAAGCAATGTAGATATCACTAGGGATCCACAGAAGCGCTGAAAAGCCGCGTTTTAGGTGGAATTAGCATTTCAGGGAAATAACAAGCAAAGAAGCAAACAAACAAAGCTAAATTCAGCAGGTCTGGGTCTAGTCTATGCTACAGCAAACAAGGTGTACCAATTTCAGTAAGAAACAGTTCAAATATTCAGGCACTATAAGCCTTTAACCAGAAATTCCCAGCTCAGAAGGGCAGAGTCCAGCCTCTCCTCCCACAAGAGTTCAGACCATGAACCTTCTTAATATAAAATAACTGGCTTGAAGCCCAAGTGCTTAAACCAGAACTAATACACTTTTAGAATAACAGACAATGAGCCCTCAATAAGCAGTTCCCAACTTAGAAGAATGTAAGCTACCTGTCCTGCCACCACAGTGCAGGCCACAAACTTTCCTAATGTAAAACAACTGGTCTGAGCCCAAGTGCTTAATCCAAAAGACATAGAATGATAGCTACACTTTAATCAAGTTACTACCAAGCAGTAATAAATACAATTGAGTACTTTAAAGAATGCCTGGATTAGTGCTCAAGTTATACAAACAAAGCTAGATTCAGCAGGTCTGGATCTAGTCTATGCTACAGCAAACAAGGTGTACCAATTTCAGTAAGAAGCAGTTCAAATATGCAGGCACTATAAGCCTTTAACCAGAAATTCCCAGCTCAGAAGGGCAGAGTCCAGCTTCTCCTCCCACAAGAGTGCAGACCATGAACCCTCTTAATGTAAAATAACTGGCCAGAAGCCCAAGTGCTTAAACCAGAATTAATACACTTTTAGAATAACAAACACTGAGCCCTCAATCAGCAGTTCCCAACTTAGAAGGATGTAAGCTACCTGTCCTGCCACTACAGTGCAGACCACAAACGTTCTTAATGTAAAACAACTGGTCTGAAGCCCAAGTGCTTAAACTAAAAGTCTTAGAGTGAGTTATACCAAGCAGTAATAAATACAATTGAGTACTTTTAAGCTGTCACAAAAGCAAAATAAAGTAGGAAGAAACACAAATACAGTAAAAGCAGATAACATTTTTTTATTTTATTTATTTTTTTTGAGTGAGCAAATGAGATGGGCCCAGGAGGCATATCCAAGTGGAAATTTACAAGAGGGGCGGGCAGTTTCAAAGCCACCAAGATCAACACCAAGGCAAAAACAGGGAGGGTGAGCAGGAACCTACTGAAAAACAGAGTCACAGCTTCCAGCTAGATATTCCTCAATGCAACACAAACAAATTACTTTAAATCGTGTATTATTTGATAAAAGTGCAGATAAAAGTTACTTAGCTTCACTTATGCATTCAATTGATAGCATACAGGTCTTAGCCAGCCAAAGCTCACAGTTTAAACAGAAGATAATTCACTGTACCACTTGTATAAGACAGAAACTGAATAACAATGAAGGAAACTACCCCCACTATTACTGGCTATGCAGGTTTTTTAACAAGCCTTAACTGAAAATACCACTTGTACTACTGAAAAACAGAGTCACAGCTTCCAGCTAGATATTCCTCAATGCAACACAAACAAATTACTTTAAATCGTGTATTATTTGATAAATGTGCAGATAAAAGCTACTTAGCTTCACTTATGCATTCAGTTGATAGCATACAGGTCTTAGCAAGCCAAAGCTCACAGTTTAAACAGAAGATAATTCACTGTACCACTTGTATAAGACAGAAACTGAATAACAATGAAGGAAACTGCCCCCACTATTACTGGCTATGCAGGTTTTTTAACAAGCCTTAACTGAAAATACCACTTGTACTACTGAAAAACAGAGTTACAGCTTCCAGCTAGATATTCTTCAATGCAACACAAACAAATTACTTTAAATCGTGTATTATTTGATAAAAGTGCAGATAAAAGTTACTTAGCTTCACTTACGCATTCAGTTGATAGCATACAGGTCTTAGCCAGCCAAAGCTCACAGTTTAAACAGAAGATAATTCACTGTACCACTTGTATAAGACAGAAACTGAATAACAATGAAGGAAACTACCCCCACTATCACTGGCTATGCAGGTTTTTTAACAAGCCTTAACTGAAAATACCACTTGTACTACTGAAAAACAGAGTCACAGCTTCCAGCTAGATATTCCTCAATGCAACACAAACAAATTACTTTAAATTGTGTATTATTTGATAAAAGTGCAGATAAAAGTTACTTAGCTTCACTTATGCGTTCAATTCATAGCATACAGGTCTTAGCCAGCCAAAGCTCACAGTTTAATCACTGAGCTGACAGCATTCATTTATTTGGAAGGAAAGTCAGGAGGGCAAAAGCACATTTTAAGCAGAGGCACAGAGAGGAAAGCTCCAAAAAAAGGAACAGTATAAATGACAGACAAGTATAATCAATGGTAGAATCATTAAATAGTGATACAAATATATTAAAACAACAAATGCTGTCGATTCAGAGTATTAGCTCAGAGGGAGGGGTAACAAAATTGTCCAAGTAGAGTTTCTTAGAACCAGAGTACATTCAAAAGTGAGGTGCAAACATAGGGTATTCTATACACAATAAGTACAACTGTGCAGGTTTGCAGCATGCATTGTGTGTTAGATTAGTGTTATAAAAAACTGAAGACATTAGGCAGTTAGAGTAGAAGAAAGGTAGGAATATATATCTAGTTTGAAGAGGTGGATAATTTTTGAAGAGGTTAGGATGGCAGAGAAGGCAGGAAACAGTTATCAGAGGGAGGTTTATTTGCATTAATATGAAAGGTGGGAGGATAAAGTACAGTATTTACAAGTGAAGACTGTTTATATTTTGAAGGAAGTCTGTTAGAGATTTAACAAGCATACTTAACCCACAAGTATAGACCAAGCCCAATACTGACTTCTATAGGCTCACAATAGCTATTATGAAACTCTGTTATACATTGCCAGTTCTGTCTCCTGTTTGCTTACCATTAATACATGTCTAAGTATGAAACAACATTTCCTGAACAATTTAAGTGCTAATTGTTTCAAACACTTGGACACAGTCTTCAAATACAAAGTATTTTGGCATTTGAGAAAATCAGTTCATATATTTATATCCACAGCAATAAAACCTTGGAAGCCTACAGTCAGTTTTACTCATCACTGATGGACTGCTGTCATCATCTCATTTCCAGATGATTGCATTCCACAGATTATTGAGATCTTCCTTTCCTTTGCCTTTAACATGCCTATCAGGCTGTTTTTTTTCAACATTCTTCTAATTTACAGGCAGGAGACAAAATAATTAACTTCAATGTAAAAAGTTTACAAGTATTATTCATTTATAGATGCATTTTCTTCAAGTGAAGCCTGATAATACTAAGCCAAGTAATAGCACTGAGCCCATTAATAACAGTTAATATTAGCACTACACTGCATTATAGACTCTTGCCCTGTATGCCCTGAATTGTTTATGTACGGTATTCATAGCTACAAGTCAGCAGCATAACATGAATGAAATGTCTGCAGTAAATGTTGATGCTTATCTGCAGATGTAAGCAAATATGATACTATAATTGCTACAATTTTCCCAGATGCCATAAATATATTCCCACAAAGTATCTCCAGGATACTGCAAAGCAATGTCTGTCTATGCAAGCTTTGACATAAATCGGTTGCATCATTTTTAAAAGATGAGGTACACAAAACATGTTTTTAGCAAGCTGCATTATTGTCATCTTAATTTCCTCTACACCCCCCCACCCACCAAAAAAATAGTGCAATTTTGGTACCTTCAGTTTCTCAATAAAGATTTTGGTGGATTTGCTTGTAGCAGAAGTGCATTTTTAGCTGTGACTAAACAGAGAAGCTGTCCGATACAAATCAGTCACCATCTTACCAAGTGGTTCATAGCATAATCTTTGTTTACAGATGAGTTGTAAGTTAGATGAGTCAACTTGCCATGATGAGGCTTTATCTAAGGTTGTAGCTACCATAAACACTGGTGGGAGAGGTGGATGGAAAAGGCTCAGAACAATGAAAGCAAATCAAGTGTGTCATTGCAACAATAATGCATCACAGCAGGAAGTGTATCAGCAAATGAAAGAAAAGCAAACAAAATGCTATTGTTACAAAAGGAGGTGGCCAAAAGGACAAGCATATGAAGCATTCATTCATTCATTCATTCATTCATTCATTCATTCATTCATTCGTTCGTTCATTCATTCATTCATTCATTCATTCATTCATTCATTCGTTCATTCATTTTCCAGCTGCCAGATTAATCTACTTCAAGATGACAGGGCATCTAGAATCTCTCCTGACAATGGGCACAAGGCACATAAACTTATCCTGGGTGGGTCACTATCACTTTACAGAACATGAACACACAGACATACAACACCAACAAGTACAAATGTTTAGGGTGCGTTATCTCAATTTTGTTTGTAGCACAGGGATGTTGTCATGAAAGAACTTTTATAACCAGCACCATGACACTGTCTGTGAAACAAAGGAAAACGCTCTCACTGTGATACAAAGGAACCAAGTTCAATTATTGGCTAAGTTTTTGAAGGCTAGGCTGGGTTGTAAGCTTGAGAGGCTTATGTTAACTTGCCCAATCCAGGGATAGGGACAATAAAGGTATACACATTCAGGTGCCCCACCATGCTTGATCCCTGGTGTTGAATGGGGACATGCAGGGTGTATAGATTGCTTGGGGAGGGGGGCAAGACACTGGTTGAGATACATGTGGTGGTATGGATGATATGCTACATACCCATTGCATGCCATCTCCCTTCAATATAATGTATGAGATCAGGGGGAAGGGTTATGTCTTAAGGGAAAAAATACCTTAGCAGCAGTATAGCTCAGCCCCTGTATGACTTAATCTCCTGTCCAGCCCCAAGCACAGTTTTAGTAAGCCCACTTGAGGACTGGCAGGTTCAGTAGAACTGGTGAATGAGGTGGGCTAGTTTCAGCAACTGATGGACAGCTGATGGGGGAAGAAAAACATGGGGCAGGAGAACTTTTGTAACATAGGATGAATAAAGCACTGAGATCTAATGGGATGTATCTACAATTCTATAGCAACTAAGGGAACAGCTTTGACAATCCATTTATTCTATTCTCTAATGAGTCATGAAAAGAAGAGATAGCCTAGCTAAACATAAGGAAAGCAGAGCGGATGCTACGTTACTACTTTATAATAACAGGGGTTACACGGACATGGAAAGCAGAGCTTGACTGGCATTAACATCATGTAAAAGGAAAATGCTGAAATCTCTTGTGAAGAACATGTGTGTTCTGTACCTGCTAAATAAGGCACTGACTGCAGAACCCTAAACAATGATTTACAGAATAACAACCATGTTAAATCAGATAGCCTTCTTTTTCTGGGTGATAAAAGCAGTGAAATAACGTATGGCTGTGTAAAATAACTCATTTATGTTTTCTTATTTTATTAAAACAACTTAACATTTTTATTATGGCACATCATTTGTGATATACTCTAGTGATATGCAGTGCAGGCACTGGATATTGAAATGATAGCTAGCTTTTAATGCTTATCTACACTTTATCATGGGATTTTGTAGAGTGTCATACAAAAATAATAATACAATACAGAAACTAAAGTTTTTTTGAAGAGACTGGAAAGATGGTAGCAGGGTAAAGAGTTCACTTTATAATTAATCACACAGAGAAATTATAAATGGTGTACACATCAGAGAACAGACAGTAGTGGGGGGTCCCTCAGGGGAATCAACCCTCTTTAATGGATAATATCAGACAAACTGCACATGAGACCAAAAAAGGAATTTGTTTTTAAACTTCAACTTAGGAACAATACTAGCCAACCAATCAAAGGGTCCAAGAGAAGCCTAGCTATAAGTTCTCACAACCCTTTACAAGTACTTAATAGTGCCCACCTCCCAAATTAAGCAGGGCCATATATGATGGTGTAAATTTGTGTCTACCAATCCAAACATAGAAATCAGCCTTAATGGTAGACAATACTTTGCATGACCCATAATGGTAACTTACTCCATAGGCTGGAGAAACAATGCACACATTTCCTGTGACCGAGCAACTTGCAAGATGTTGCCTGAAATGTTGTGCGCATTTCTGAAGGTTCCATCTCATAGCAGGAAAAAAAGCAAGAAAATGTCTCCAAGATGGTATGAGATCTGAATGATAACTTGTGAAGAAAGGTTAATAGTACTTAATACATGCATAGCCAAATGAAGAAGAACAAAAAATGTGACCATGACATATGTATTAAGAGAGTCATTAAAACTGGGAAGACTGTGACAGTATCTTATGCAAGCTTGCACACTAAACAGGAAGTGTGACAACCCACCACTGGCAACCAGTAATCAAGGAGCTTCAATCCTCATCACTGGCAACAGTGGCAACAGTGGGTAATATTAATACTAATACAAATGGTAGTTTGACCAAGAGCAAGGCTATTAGGAGTGGTCAAAACAGTGTCACCAAATAAATATGCAAGTATTCTCAAAACTTAAATATCTCTACACAGATTTAAGGTTACCACCTGTCCCACTTTGCGAGGGGCAGTCCCTCTTTGGGGCAGTTGTGTCCTGACAAAAAATATTAAAAATGGCAAATGTCTTGAGATTGTAGGACATAATTATTTCCTATATTTTATGTAATAGTTGCATAGAACAGTTATTCTGCATCTAAAATACCTAAATGTTATAAGAAACAGAATAAGCAACTAAAATGCTACAAGAATAAGCTTTTATTTGGGCAAAAAAGTTAACTTCTATCCTTTGTACTGACCGTGTGTTTGTGTCGGTCTGTAAAATCTGATGTTTGTACTGAAAATTTCCCACTTTGGCCATTTGAAAAGTTGGCAACCCTAACACAGATTAGCCACAATGAAAGGTTTAAATATATATAATAATAAATAATAAAAGAACAAGACAATACTAAATATATATTCACAGTGACATCAGAGTTCAAAACAACAGGAAATATTTAAAATAACATTGCAATACAGGCTCACACAAATAAAGAAAAACAAAATCTAAACTAAGCTTCACTGTATTCCTGACTGAATCTAAGAGAGTTACTATACCATAACAACTTGCTTAGAGAAAGGCAGATGTGGTGAATGATTCTTGTTGTTGTCAGGTCCAAGACAGAATGCTCTGTCTCACTAAGAGACTTCTCAAAATAATATCTAAAATATCACTGCTGAGATAGTTTACACAATGACATAATTTTTGGTCATCTGATTTCTAGTTCCCAGGCAAAACCCCCACTGCTGGAAGCTGACAGTCTTTAGCATCTACCTGTAAAAAAAAATATCCAGCCAAGGGATTTTGCTCAAATCTTTGGCTGGTGCTGGAAGTCATAAAACAATTGCACTCCTTCATGCTTCCAAAGTAGCAATTACTTCACCCCAAAGACAATACAGAAATCTTCCTAGTACAGACTTTGTGTTTCTGGCTGCAGTGAAACATCTTTATGGCCTAGCCTATAAAGTGATTTAATTTCACATATTTTTTCTAAAGTTTGCTGGAACGAGGTTTACTCTCTGGTTTCCTCTGTTAACGTATACATTTAAACAGTTACAGTAGAATATGTGCATTTCTGTTCTCTTCTAATAGGGCACACTGTCAATACATTTTAAGTACAAGCACTTTACAAATACCTTTTTAACACACACATCTGTACAAAGCAGTTTGAAATACATACGACATACAGTTCTAATACATTTTATAAAACAGCATCTGCAGTGATTCAACCTCTGAGTGTCGCCTTTTGTTCTGCAACAGCTGCCAGTATCTACTTGGTTTGTGGATTGTTTTCTGCTTACTAGTTCTAATACATTTGTAACACAACCATCTTGTGTAAATTAGTTTGATATTCACAAATGACATATAATTATTTACAAAATTCCAGCTAGCTGTGCTGACAGTACCTCATTTTGTCACAGGAAGCATAGTTTGAAAACAAAAAATGGATGTGTTGAAAGGATATATGAAAATATTTCTTCATTGACATGATAGTAAATATATTCAGTTTATTCTACAAATGATGGAAAATTAACCAAAAGTCAGAGACTCCAAGAAGCATGTGACAGATGTAAAGATACATTAGATAAAAGAAGAAATTGAAATATAAAAGTTTTCATGGTGATGGGGTATGAAACTTGGACAATGAGACAGGTCCAACAGTTCTTAGCATTACTTTTTTATGTTCCGGAATAAGTAGTATCAGTGGCTGGGTGAAGAAATAATGTATTCATTGCACAGTGTGCTATTCCAAAATGATGTGTTTAATTCTTTGCAGGTAGTCATAACACTCAGCTTGTTATGAACTTGCTTCTAAATTTATGGTTGAATGTGCTTAGGAGTCCATGAGGATTTTTTTTAATAACTGTGTGTTTGTGTGTGTTGCCTATTGGGGAACTGGAGGCATTAGCATGCACTGTGCAGATACAATGTGGTTCTCATGGTTAATACAGTAGTAAAGGGATGTCACACTATTTCCTTGTGTTCAGTTACCACTTATACATTAAGATACAAAGCCTTTAATTAAATACATTTGTTGATAAAAATGCTGGTCTGTGCTGACTGGCAATATTGAGCTTTACAAATCTCATATGCAGCATCAATTTGTCAACTTAATGTACCAGAACAGGTCAACTGAATGGCAAAATCCCCAAATGCAAATATTCTCAATAACTTGTAAGACAAATTCATTGTTCCATGGTCTCTTCGTTGAAAAGAAAGTATTAAGTGTGTTCTTCCACTTAATCCTACTAGATCAAGGGTGTGCTTTTAAAACTGTATGAAAAATAAGAGAAACAATCACGAATCATGACTTAAAC
Source organism: Protopterus annectens (assembly GCF_019279795.1). Taxonomy (NCBI): domain Eukaryota; kingdom Metazoa; phylum Chordata; order Ceratodontiformes; family Protopteridae; genus Protopterus; species Protopterus annectens. Next base: position 323,474,866 of record NC_056749.1, read on the forward strand.
TACTTAAGCGGTTATATTATTTAGCTAAAAAGTAAGGTGTAAGGAATTAACGCCCAGGATGGACATACAGATTACCTATGGAAAACAAGAAACCAAGGGAGAATGGAGGTTGGTAATCAATGTAAGAGGGTATCAAAGTCGGAAAGTAGAACTAATGCCAACCAATTAGCAGACAAAAGTGACTGGGGTCAGAACTTAGGATCTGTGTTATGGTTAAAACTGATAAAAGATAGGGGGGATGTTGATGGATTGATACAGTGATGCATCATCCCTTACACATCAAAGGAGGAGGAGAGACTGAGGAAGAAAATAAAGTTCATTAAGAGGATGACTGATGCTTATCTGCACGTTACAGAGTGTAATAATTAGACTTCCAGGGCAGAGAGGGTATGGGGCTGAATGAGGTCTAAGACCATGAAGAGTTCTGGTAGCTGGTACAGGACTGTGCCAAAAAGGAGACCGTTTTGGATATGATCCCATCAAAGGCAGGGGAAATCAGAGATGCCTAGATGAAAGCTTAGTTAATTAACAGTGATCAATTCACTAAGTCATTTGCAATGAGGAAGGACAAGAATTCAAGAAGAGAGTGATATTTGAGGGAGTGGGTTACAATAGCTAAGGAGAAAGATCATAGCTTCTTATGTTCATAGGAGATTAATAGCCATGTTTTCTCATATGTAAATAACAGGGTAAATTACAAAGGGGCATATAGTATTTAAGCGGCCAAACATTTACAAGCTGCTTCTATCCAATAGGGACATAGATGCCATTCCAGGAGCTAACGTCCAAGTCCCCATTCATTAGTCCAGGTTGTGTTTGACTAGCATTGTGAATAAAGTCTGTTTCACTTGAATAATATGCCTGTTACAGAGTAGAGGTAGTCTCTGATACACATACCTGTCCCTCCAATATGTTCTGTTTATGATGCAGATGAGGTTTATGTCATTTGATTGGGTGTTTCTTATGTTGTTAAACTAGTGGATGTGCATCGAATCTATCAGTACTGGATAAGATGATGCCTTGTAAGCCAGACATAGATCACCTCTCAGTAGTCTGCAGGAGACTGAGTATAAAGTTAAGGCACTGAGGCAGTCTTGTGCATTCCATGAGTATCATACCTTGTATCTTTTTTGTGAAGGTCCTCTTGGGTCATTCCAGTTGTTGCATATGCCTGGTCAGGTAGATACCAAAGGAATCATTACACTTAATGATCAGCCTAATGAGGGCTGAGTACAGAGAAACAATGACTTTTTTGGACCTGGATGCCATACCCTTCCACACAAGTTGCACATTACAGAATGATTTTCTTACAACAGTAGATGAGTTAATTGAACAGAAGCAAGTCAAGAGAGTGAATAAGCTAGAAGAATAAATCATGAATGGAATATCCAGGCTGAAGACAAAGGTTTTATATTAATTAACAGTAGAAAGACAGAAGAAAAATGTGGCTAAGCATGAATGCAAGAAATGTGATTAGGGCAGATAAGGGGGTATACCGAGGTGGAAAGGAAGGAGGACGAGATGGAGGAACACAATACAAAGAAGCAAGCAGAAGGACAGAAAAGGTGATGAAGGCAGCAAAGACACAAGTCAAGCAACAGCTGGCAGAAAGGGTCAACAGGAAAGGCCTGTAGGTATATTACAGAAAAGAGAAAGGGAGGGGCTGGACAGGCCTGACTGCCTAAAAAGGGAGATTCTGTAATACAGATGAAAAGCAGAAATATTCAGTTAGTATTTTCTTTGATCTTCATTGGGCAGTTGCAGTGGTGCAGTGGTTAGCGTTGCCACCTCACAGCAAGAGGTTCTCCAGTTCAATCCTCGGCTGGGGTGCCTTCTGTGCGGAGTCTTCATGTCCTCCCTGTGGTCACGTGGGTTTCCTCTGGATGCTCTGGTTTCCTCCCACGTCCCAAAAACATGTTGTAGGTGGACTGGACACTCTAAATTGGCCCTAGGTGTGAGTGCATGCATGTGCGTGCCTTCTGTGGAAGGTTGGGTGCCAGGCTGATAACTTGACACCATAAAATTCCACTGCCAATCAAGAGCAGACAGGTGATTCACTGTAGTGACCACTAACCAAGAAAAGCCAAAAGAATAAGAAGAATTTTCTTTGATCTTCATGAAGGAAAAATAAAATGGTGCCAAGATTGGAGAGAGTTAAGGCTGTGTGGTAAGAATAATGGAAAGGCATCAGAATAAGCCTGACTAGCCTGGTCTGCAAGGCTATGGAGTGCATAGTCATGGAATTCATTAACAGAGACTTTGGGAACCTCCAAACATTGGACCCTACCCAGTTTGTCTTTGTTAAGACAAATCATGCCTCCTAAACCTGGTGCACTTCTTTGAGACATTTGCCAAGGCTTTAGATGAGGGAAAGAAGGTCCACACAGCCTACCTAGATCTCGCAAAGGCTTCTGACACCATTCCCCTTTCTGGTATTATAGACAAGCTCACCAGCCTGAACATAAACCCCTACATCACGAGATGGGTTGCCATTTTGCTCACGGACAGAACCTACACCGTGAGAGTTGCAGACTCTAGGTCCGACTCTAAACCAGTTACAAGTACCATCCCCCAGGGCTCAGTCCTGGGACCCCTTCTGTTTGGTATATACTTCTCAGAGGTACTGGCAAGCACAGGAGGACTATGGCTGACCAAGTTAGCAGACGACTGCAAACTGGGGGCCATAATTGACTCTCCAACTGATACAGACATCCTCCAGAAGGGTCTCACTGAGATGGATACCTGGTGTCAAAATCATGACCTCAAGCTAAATGCTAAAAAGTGCATAGCATCCCCTTTGGAAAAAACAAAGTACCCGCAAACTACTACATACGTAGTAGCCCCCTAAATACAGAAAATGTAATAAGGGATCTGGCGACCCAAGTAGATAGTAATCTCTCCTTTGATAATCATATTGCCAAGGTGGTTAGAAAATCCTTCTATGTGGGCCACCTAATCACAAAAGGGTTTGCATCTAGAACAAAAGAGGTTATTGTGCCCCTCTACTCATCTCTCATCAGACCCATCATAGAGTACAATGCCCCATTTGGGATGTTCCTTACAAGACAGCTGCAAGAGCTGGAAAGACCACAGAAGTACCTCACCAGGAGGATTACTGACCTCAAACAGATGCCCTATGCAGCCCAACTGAAGAAACTCCAGCTATAGTCGGTTGCATACCGCTTACTCAGAGGTGATCTCTGCCTGACATACAAGGTCATGTCCAACCCGGAATTGATGGACATGCTCCACCTAATAAAAACAAATCCCCAAGAGCCACATGGTCTAGGGATCTAAACCTCACCACAATGATAAATAGGGTGTGCTGGAGGGATAGATTCCTGTCCCAGAGACTCCCCATGCTTTGGAACAGGATTCCAATCTACATTAGGCAGAGCCCCTCACTAACACTCTTCAAGAGAAACCTTGACGAGTGGATGGGAAACAGAAAATTTACCCTGGGGATCACTGCAGTGGCTCTGCTGGACAGAGGCACAGGGAATTAATGGCTCTGCTGGACAGAGGCATAGGGAACTAATCTAAGGGGGTGGCAAAAGCCGACACATTCTGGCTAGGCTTATAGATGCCCTCGGGCAGATAGCCTAGTACTTACCTATGAACCTATGAGATGGAGAGGGAACTGGCTGCCTTAAAGAAGGATGAAGCACAGGGATCAGATGGGCAGCCTCTCAGGGTCTTCAGTGTGTTGGCAAATCACCTGTCGGAGATCTTCTTCAGATCACTGGTCAGTGCTTAACTTCTGAACATTGGAAGATGTCAAGGATGCTATCCTTGTACAAGGGTGAAGCATTAAATATCAAAGGGACTTAAGGCTGTTTAGCCTAACAATGGTGTCATAATAGTCAAAGACATAATACAGGTGACCAATGTGTTAAATTTCTCAGGAACAGTAATTTCTTAGTCAGGCAAACAACATAAGATCATTGCAGTAATGGTGGTATGATCTGCTGTATTACTGGGTTACAGAAAAACTAGTGGGGACAGGTAGAGATAGTTTAGTTGGACTTCATCTTGGATTTTGTGTCAGTCCTGCACAGGCAGCTGCTAGGAATATTGATGGATTTAAGGGAAAGATAGACACTGGGGAAATAGATAGGAGCATGGTTGGAAAGTAGGACCGACGGGATTGTGTTGAGAGAAAAACTGTTAAGACTAAGTGAACTGATTAGTCGAGCATGTCCCTGGGTCTGTCCTGTGTCAAGTCATTTTCAGTGTTTTATTTAAAGTATCTCTAAGCAAATGGATAACCTGATTGTTTTCTTTGTAAACAACACAAACACTAATCCAACATAGTAGGGTTGAGGGGAAAGGTCTAGGTAAAAACTTCTAAAAGCCTGATAGTGGCAGAAAGGCAGCAGGGTGAGGTTTTACTGGAATAAAATACAAAGTATTGCACATGGTTCACAAAATCTGTAGGGTAAAGTATCAGCTGTGATGGGAAACTGATGGCAACAGAGCAGGAAAAGGATCTAGTGGAGGTGTTCATGTGGACACTAAGTGTCAGTTACAAGGGCTGTGGCTGCAGCAAATACAATGATGTGTGTGTGACCCAAGAATCAAAACAGTAAAAATGTTCCTTCTCTGACAGGCTCCACTCAGACCACTACTTGAGTACTGACACACAGTTTCTGAGACGTTAGAGCAAGGACAACATTTAACTGTGACATGATGTCCAAAGAGGAAAGGCCACTAAAAGTGTATGTGTGTGTGTGTGTGTGTGTGTGTGTGTGTGTGTGTGTGTGTGTGTGTGTCTGTGTGTGCGTGTTTTTGCGTGTGTGTGTGTGTGTGTGTGTGTGTGTGTGTGTGTGTGTGTGCGTGTGTGTTTTTGCGTGTGTGTGTGTGTGTGTGTGTGTGTGTGTGTGTGTCTGTGTGTGCGTGTTTTTGCGTGTGTGTGTGTGTGTGTGTGTGTGTGTGTGTGTGTGTGTGTGTGTGTGTGTGTGTAGGAAAGAGGGATAAGTGTATGAACAGTGGTTAGAATAAATATGACTACTCATCAGAAATCAGGAAGGACAGGACAGAAATGATCCAAAAATCATATTGGAGAGATGAGAATGGGATCTAAACAGGAATGACTGGAAGGGGAGGAGGCATGGGCAGTAAACTGTAGGATCCAAATGTTCCGTTGATGAGTGAAAGTACTTCTTGTTGAAGAGGGTTTATAAGCTATGGAATGGACTTATAGAATGGATGCAAAAGTGGAACTCTACAGATGGACTCAGGAGCCATGGGATAAGCAGAACAAGAGAAGGAAGAGGTGATGGCTGGATGGAGAGGAAGAAAAGCGATGCATACACTTACAGAACATTCTAGGTATGCTCTGTCTTGGTGCTGTTAACAATTCAGTGGAAGAGCTACCACCAACTGATGGTAATAACAAAGCATACCTATCAATTAACACTGATAACCTTTCAAATATTAATTATGAGTGTAGCTTGCTTTATTATTTTGACTATGACAGTTATACAACTGCTTGTCTTTGCCTGGACTGCAGTTAATTTCCACATTTGTAGTAACCAAAGTTAGTCTACATACTAAACCAATGATACAAATAGTTTAATACAACATTCCTTTATGACTATTAAAGCTATGTAGCCAGTGAGAGTCTTATGAATAAAAAGCCTTTTATTCAGTGGGATATAGCTAGACACCAAAATTAAATGGATGGCTGGATGAACGATTAAAAAAATAAACAAGTCTTTTCAAAACCAAATCTTCCCTTTATTCTCAAACTTGGAGCATAGAAAATGTGTGAAGCAGCATTGTGCATCCTTTGAAACATTGCTGTGTAAATCACTGCCAAATGTAATAAGTACATACTAAGCAGTTAATGGCTGAACTTTTCAAATGACTACGTTAAAACATTTGAATTCAAATGTGATACTTTCAGCTAACTGCAATGTGAAACACATTTCCATTTCTCACTAAATGGGTTTTTGGCTGAGCTGGTCTTATCTGCATATTCTTTGAAAGTAGGATTTACAGGACTCATTATCTAAACATACAAGGAATCTAATACTTACAGATGTTTGTAACCGCTGGCAGAGCCATAATCAAAGTAATATGATAAGAATACAATATGGCACTCCCACACTGAATATACAGTGCTGTTGTCCACATTTACTCAGGACTGAGCAGTGCTCGTGTTGATTCTTTTATTTTATTGCATAACACAAACTGTGCATATAGGAGCAGCTTACAGACATCACAGATGAGTGTTGTAAAACCGACATGGCAAAAACAAACAAAGCATTATGCTATGTAAGAAACAGTCCAGCTGCAAATTAAAGTTATTAAGAGTGGACATGTAATGTACATTAGAAGAATATTTACATTCATGTACATAGTTCTTTAGTGTTATATCAATTTGAGTTTACTGATATTTAATGACTTATTAATCAAAATTATTTGGCAAAAGTTATGGCTGTGATCAGGTCTGAGTCATTCTTACATGTCACATTTTAAAGTAAAATAGAGGACAGGAAGCAGGCAGAAGGCTTGCAAGCATTTTTGGAGATAACACAGCTGGAATGCTGGCATTTAGCTCTTATTTTGGATATGACATGTGCACTGAGTTGTCACGTTATCTTTCATTTTCTCATTTGCACATCTGACAACACGGTACATCTCCAAAAAATTACTCAGGAAGCTTTAACAGCCACTAAAACATGGCTTCATAAGTCAACTCATGGTCAACCTAAAGAAAGACCAAACTAGTATTTTTTTTCTCCAAATACCTCTCTCATGAAAACAAAACTTAAAGTCCTCCCCCTTGATAATACAACCATTGAAGTCACTTCCCATAGAAAATTATTAGGGGTGATAGTGGGTGATTAGCTTACATTCGACCTGCATATGCAAAATTGCATAAAAAAATCATCAAAAACTAGGGATGCTTTACAGAGCCAAAAACTTTCTTACCGATGCAACTAAATCTACACTTGCCACTACTTGTCTCCCCCCACACTTTTTTATGGTGCTCCCATCCTTACTAACCTTCAGGCTTCACAAAAACTAAAACTTGAACAGTGCTATAACAAAGTTGCTAAATGTACAGCAAATACACCTTTCAGAACCCACCACTGTATAGCACTAAAAAGATTAAACTGGTTAGAACTGCATCATCAATTAACATATATACATCTTCTTACCACCTATAGAATTAGCCAGCATCCATCTGCCTGTACAGCAGTAAAAATCATTCTACACAACTATGTTCCCGGTCAGTCATTGCAATCCAGTGACCAAAAACTCCTGCATGTCTACAAATCTACTAGGCATTGCTTGTTCTTGTACAAGGTTGCTAAGGTCTAGAACTCCTTACCTGTATCCATCAGGTCAGTTACCATCTTTCAAAACCACTCTGAAAGACGTCCTAGCCAAAATCTGACTATGTTCTTGCTCAAAACCAGGATAAACTATATCCCTAAATGTGAACAAGTACCTTTCAGTCCTTATACCTCATTACTCTCCCTTCTTCACTTACTTCCTTACACTCTAAATATACCATAAGACTGTTTTTCCCTCACTTCATATTGCAATTCCTCTTTGTATCAGACTAACTTACCTTTAATTTCTCTACAAACTGTTTAAAGTTTCTATAAATATTAAATGATCATCATATAACGTGTATCGATTCTTAACCAATGTTTTTATATTATCACTAATTTGTTATAATTATTCAAATTACAGATTTTTATTTTTTTATTTTTCAAGACTGCAAAATTATTTTTCTTAAATGTTTTGTAATAATTTGCAGTTTTTCTCCTCGGGCATCTGATTAAAAAAAAAAAAAAAAAGAAAAAAAAAGGGTTTCTACCCAGTCGGACTTTCCCGGTAAATAAATGTCAATAAATAACTAAATAAATAAAAAAATAAATAAATAAACATGTATGGGATTAAAAATGTAGCATGCATTATGACATTTTCAGACTGGAAGTCTTTTGCTGTGTAGCTAATAAATTATGCATTACTTTAGATCTTCTTTGTTGGCCTTTTTCCTTACATTATTTTTTTGCTTTGTGCCTGTATACAGAGATGATCGTGGTGAAATGAGGCCCTAGGTAGGGTAATTGACCAGGGTCTCCATCCCCTCCACAACCATTTTAGTGTTCCAATACTTGGCTGTCTCCCCCCAGTTGCCATGCACCCTGTCTGAACCTATCAGTTTGCATACTGTTTTTTTCTTTACTTTTGTAATGCTTACAGAGGTTCAATTTAAAATCTTTAGATCAAATTCTACAGCTCAAACACTTATGGCTTTTTTTCTAAAGAAAACAAAAGAAAATAGCATCACATTGAGACAGACTTGGCATAACTAACAGTAAACGTCTTCCTTGAAACTCACAGTCATGGAAAATACATCTGGCAAGTGGCGGATTTGTACATTTATAGTGAAAGACTTCCCCCAACCCCACCAATTATAGCTACATTGTTGATTGCATCCTTCTCAAATTAATAATAATAATGACCAGTGTCACATATTTCAAATTTGATTTACACAAACACAGAGCAGTCAAAGTATTTCAGCTTCATTCATTGACTTACACACACACACGCACGCGCACACACACACACACACACACACACACACACACACACACACACACACACACACACACACCCTGCAAAGCCAGATTACTGACTGTTTATAGCAGATACAGTAATAAGATACTTTCATCCAGAGAGCCCCCACCATCCCCAACAGCAGTTATAGTCACTTTGTTGATTGTGTATACCCCTTATGATTATGAAAAACTAAATTATATGTACTTTATTGGTAGTTTTGGATGACCAACATGAAATTGTATAAAGATCACTATCATCATAAGATATAGCCATGTGTAGCACATTTTAGGAAGAAGAGTTTATTGACAGCATAAGAAATATCAGCCACCTAATAATATATGCTAAGTCAATACGCACAATTTCTACTAAAGTAAAAGTCATATAAATAAATCCACATTAAAGATAACTATTATTAATGCAGAGGTTGCTGCTGGTAAATGACTTTGCATGTGCTTCATCTAAGAATGCAGTGCCTGCTGCCTTTGTGCCCTGTGCTACATTAAAAATAGTTTTCAGGTGATATTGCAATAGTATTACCTGAATTAGATTAGTTTTGCAATAAGAAATGCCTGGCAAACAGCAACAGGTTCATAGTAATTAGGCATGCAGTCCTATTGATCCTAAAGGAGCCTAGCACAAATTCTCAATTGCTTCAAAGCACTGACTGGTTAAATGACTTGCACAATGTCACACAGGAGGAAGGATTCAAACCCTGTACCGTTGCCCCATGAAGCAGCTCATTAACAAGTCAGAGCTTTAGATCTCTGTGCTAATTGCCAGACTAACAGTTTTTAACTAACTGCAGAAATCCTTGACAATCCAGTCTTGTAGAAAACTGTGCCACAATAATGTACAACATGGACTACATAAGGGATACCGAAGATCAGATGGTTCTCGTCGTTACTCTAAATAATGCAAACTGTATCACCTGACAAATGGAAAACCCTTTGCATTTGCTGGAAGCTGTTAAGAAGGTACTTGCAAAGCTATGTTAATCTGAAATGCAGCATGTTTAAACTATATTATACAATCCAGGCCTATTAATGAATTAACTCATTATTTAGTGCAATTAATAAACCAAACAACCGGCCCCAGAACTTAGACCGAAGCTCCAAAGGTGGTCGTGTCTCCATATTCATAAAGGATGTGCACACCTCCAGACTGGTAGCCAAATATAATGCACCAGAGATACTTCAGGTGCAGCTAACATTGGGTAAGAGAGCAATTCAGGTTGCAGCCTGCTATAGGTCCCCAACCATGTCCCAAGACTCACACTCCACGTTCCTAAACACCCTGGAGAATATTAGGGTCCAACCTAACACTCTCTTACTAGGCGACTTCAATTACCGCTCCATTAACTGGGTAAACTACTCATGTACCAATACACTTGCCCAACGTTTCCTGGAGTTCATTAATTCCAATGCCCTGAACCAGCTTGTTCTTCCTCCCAGTAGAGGTAGCAACATCTTTGACCTGGTCATTACTAACATGGGCAATCGTTGCTCTACACCAATAGTCAGCTCCTCCCTAGTTAGATCAGACTACAAACTAATCACCTTGGAAATCCACACCCCCCCACCCCCCACCCCCCACCGAGCAAAGGTAACCACCATGAAAAACTTCTCCAAAGCTAACTTTTGGATATTAAAAACAGAGGTGGCTAACTTCACAGCACCCATGCAAATGGAGAATAGTTGCATGACTGCAGAGTCATACATCAATGCACTATGCAAACACATACACAAATGCATGGATCTCGCCATACCCAATAGAACCAAGACACTCTCCTCCAAAAAAGTAAGCCAATCTGGTGGTCTCCTGCCATAACCAAACTCTACAATAGAAGGTGGAAACTGATGCGGAATAAGGTGAATTCCCAAGACTGGAAAAACTCCCTTATCTGCTTCAACAAAAGGTTGAGATCCCTCATCAAATCCTCCAAAGCTAGGTATGAAAACAGAAGTGCAGCAGATAGTAAAAACCATAAGGCCTTCTATAGTTATGTAAAGAATCTCCACAGCAATACCCAGATTTGCTCTCCACTACTGCACAATGGTACCTCCTATACCGAGCCAACACGTATTGCCAGTATACTGGCTGACAGATTCAGTGCCAACTTTACCCCCTCACCCGCCCCAAAGGACCAATCATAATATCAGTAGATTGCCAGGCACCCAGTATTACTGCTGCACAGGTTAAAACAGCACTGTCCAAGGCCAGGAATACAGCTTCTATGGGACCTGACAATATTCCTGGTTGTGTTCTAAATGAACTACAGAGTGAACTGGCACCTCACCTGTGTGCCCTGTTCAATCACAGCCTCACCTCAAGCTTTGTCTCTGCCGAAAGGCGACTGCTACAGTCATCCCACTCCACAAAGGAGGAGCAACTACAGACCCTGGGAACTATCGCCCCATTAGCCTGACTAGTCTGATATGCAAAGCTATGGAATGCATCATCATGGACCTAATAAACAAGGATATAGGGAACCTCCAAACTCTGGATCCCACACAGTTTGGGTTTGTGAAGGGTAGATCATGCCTTCTCAACTTGGTCGACTTGTTTGAGTCAGTCACCAGAGCTGTGGATGAAAGCAAGGTGGTTCATACAGTCTTCCTTGATCTGGCCAATGCTTCTGATACCATTCCCCACTCAGGATTCATAGAAAAACTCACTAAGCTTGGCATCAACCCCTATATCACTAGGTGGGTTGCAATTTGGCTCACAGATAGAACCCACAGTGTGAAAGTAGCTAACACTAAGTCAGACTGCTGATTAGTCATGAATGGAGTCTCACAGGGTTCAGTCCTGGGTCCTCTCCTGTTTGGTATCTACTTCTCTGAAGTCCAGGGCAACACGAGGGGACTTTGGCTGACAAAGTTCACAGATGATTTCAAGTTAGGAGCTATTATTAACTCCCCAAGTGATGTTGACATCCTACAGAATGGCCTCACTGTGACCAACGACTGGTGTCAGAACCATGGCCTTGAACTCAATGCCAAAAAATGTGTCATCATCCTTTTTGGGAAAAACCCAGTTCCCATGAATTATCACATTAATGATAGTCCACTGAACACAGTAGACATTATAAGAGATCTGGAAACACAGGTCGACAGCAACCTCTCTTTTGATCACCACATTGCCACTGTGGTCAGAAAGTTCTTCTATGTGGCTTATCTCATTACTAAGGGTTTTGCATCCAGGAAGAAAGAGGTCATTGACTCCCTCTACTCTTTCCTCATTAGGCCAATCATCAAGTACAATGCCCCATTTGGCATGTACCTCACTAGACACTTGCAACAACTGGAGAGGCCGCAAACGTACCTCACAAAGAGGATCCTGGGTAAAAAAACACTTTTCCTATATTGTTGATTCTTGACAGTTGAGTGAGTTTCCTTAGCGTTTTTTTCCCCAAACTTTTCCTATATGGACAGACTCAAAAAACTCCAACTATTTTCTGTCTCATATCGCCTACTTGGGGGCGATCTCTGCTTGACTTACAAAGCCATGTCTCACCCACCTCTGTTAGAAATGCTACATCTAAAGAAATCCCAATCCCTCCGCACCACACGCTCCAAAGACCTCAGCCTCATTACCACAATTAACAGAACATGCTGGAGGAACAGGTTTATAACCCAGAGACTTCCCATGCTATGGAACAAACTTCCTATACATGTCAAGCAGAGCACCTCGCTGACCCTCTTCAAGAGAAATCTTGATGAGTGTATGGGAAACAGAAAATTCACCCCGGGGATAACACCAGTGGCTCTACTCGACAGAGGCACTGGGAACTTAGGTCGGGTGGACTATGCCAGGGTAATCCTATGGTTAGGCTTGTAAAGGCCCCAGGGCCGTTAGTCTAGTACACACCTATGAACCTATGACAATATAAATGCTGTAGCAGTAGCCTTTGTTCAACAACCCACAAGTCATATACAAACATCAGAAATGCTATTGCATGTAGCATTCCCTGTCACACTAGCAGACTAAGGTAAATCACTTTAAAAAGTTATCAGGTTTTTCATCAACATATATTTTAAAAGTGTATCAGATGGGATTGGGTCTGGCAGTTGGATTAAAAGTCTTAACTTCTGTACCTAAGGTATGGTCTGACTCTGATAAGCCCCATAACTAACTGGGGTGTTTTAAACACACACATACACACACACACACACACACACACACACACACACACACACACACACACACACACACGTACACACGTACACACACACACACACACACACACACACACACACACACACACACACACACACACACACACACACACAAACACACACACACACCTGCCTTTACTGGTAACTCCACATCAAATGCCTGCTGTAATTGCACTGTTGTTCTACTTTGATATTTCATGCTGTATTCATGCTTGCTCCTGTTTTGTTGGTTGAAAGCAGGAAGTTGCAATATGTGGAATGGGCAAAGCATCAAACTTTTCCTTTTTTTTTAGTTCTTAAAGCAACAGTACACAGTCACCGAAAACTTTTTTTTCTTTCCTTTTTTTAATTTAAAGTGATTGTAAGCAGCCACTTAAGAGAACTTTTTTTAAATTTAATGTTGTGGCCAGGAGCCACTGTCAGCTGCCTAGTTTATCAACCATCTGTAAGCCCAATGATTCTATCTTTGGGTGCGAGCCAATTCTGAAAGGCATCATCCAAGTAAGTTGTTTAGGCTTTTACTTGCCCTAACTTCCCAGTCTCTGGAGCAATCTTGACATGATCTATACTACTTGTCTTTGGACATGAAAGCTGACTGATATGGATTTAACCCTGGCTTGAACACTGGCATGCTATTTGGTGGGTACTCATCCAAGTCCTTTCTTCTGCCTTTGCTTTGATGCTTAGTTTCTGACAGGTATCAGTAGTACAGCAGAATATATCCCACCATCAGGATGTGTGAGCCAGCAGTGCCCAGTCACTACCACCTTTTCCACTGCCTATGTCACCTGGTCAGTTCTCATAAGCCTAGGATAAAGTCAGGGCTATATCCCTCTGAGCCACGGACCTGGCATCTTCTGACTTGTGTGTACTCTCTACTTTATTTGCATGTCCTGCAAGGGGTCTTTTTTGTTGTTAATTATTGGCCTAAACGATCCTCTGAGATCCACATCTAAGTAAATAAAAAAAGTGGAAGTATTGTTATTATATGAGTGGGTTAAGAATATTATTTGCAGCTCCTTGAAAAAAGTGATGGTATCTATATCTAGATAGATAGATAGATTGATAGATAGATAGATAGATAGATAGATAGATAGATAGATAGATAGATAGATAGATAGATAGATAGATATTGTGATGTCCCCACTCTGGGCAAGTAATCAAAGAGCCTGAATCCTCACCACTGACATTGGAGAGGGATGTTCTCTTGGAATACCAATGGATGTACTCAGTATTTCCAGATGGAGACCTCTCTGCATTAGCCTTAAGAGCACACAGGGAACATAGTTAGCCTGGGGTCCGGATTTTTTTATATCTGTCACCATCCAGGGCCAAAGTAAGGCTCCCCACTAGCACAGCTATAGGGTTAAGTCCTAAGCTGAGTGTCCAAGCCAAGTCCTCCAGCACTCTCTCTGTGAAACCAGTCCCTTCTCCAAGTAGCTCTCTTACACACAGACACACACACACACACACACACACACACACACACACACACACACACACACACACACACACACACAGTGAGATTTGATTTTCACACACACACAGTGAGATTTGATTATCTCACACACACACACACACACACACACACATACACACACACACACACACACACACACACACACACACACACACACACACACACCTGGGAATGGCTGGCATAGATATACCAACTGTCTCCTCTTCTGCCCAGACTATAAGGTAGTTATCGCTGCCACCAGACACTACAAAGCCAGCTACCTAAGGCTTTTGCAAGACTACCCAATTATACTGTGTGAAATTAATATTAATACAAATGGTAATGTTGACCAAACGGTTAGGGTTCAGGAGTAGTCACACTGTCACCAATAGATATAAGTACTCTCAAAGGTTAAAATATTCTCTAAAGGACCAACCACAATGAAAAGTTTAAATATATTTAATAATAGATAATACAAGAACATGAAATATGAAATATCTGTTTACAGTAAACACCAGAGTTTCATCACAGGAAATATTAAAAATAACACGGCTGGAAAGATTCACACTGTTAAAGAAAATAGTACTTAACTATTCTCACTATATTTTCCTGACCTATCTAGAGAATTATTATTCCTACTTACTTAATAAAGCAAGGCAAGAAGAAGTCGATGAGAAATCCTTCTATGTCAGGTTCCAAGGAACAGTCTGCCCTGAGACTTCTGTCTCACCCAGTATTAAAACATTATTTCTGTACAGAATGACATCACATACATCTGGTCATCTGCCTTCTGGTTTCCATGCAACCTCCCATTGCTATAAACTGTCAGGATGTAGCACCTACATGTCAATAATACACACACAAGAGCATTGCTTTTATCTGGTGCAGCTTCTGGAAGTCATAAAACAATTACAAACTTCTACTCCTCTAACAGAAACTAACAAACCATGCTCTGTACAGACATTGCATCTCTGGCTTCATTCAAAACTGTGAGATAACATCTTTATGGCCTAGAAACAAAAAAGAAAAAGCAGAGAAACCAATCCACAGATACTATTTAATGTAAGCGCTTGCGGACTTAAAATCCATGCACTTCTTCAGACAACATAACCCAGTATATCAAGACTTATATACAAAACAGGAAATCAATTAATCATACAATTACATTAAATCAATTAATTAATTAGTTACAACTAAAGACACCCTTAAAATTAAAGAAACATTCCTACCTAAAAACTTCATACTTAAATTTATCTACACAATAAACAAGTATTTAAAAGTAAATAACTTAATTTAAAAATATATTTATATATTTAAATTCACAGTGTATATGTATTTCTCATATAAATAAATAAATGCAACTGTACGCACCAACATTAATATTACTACATACAGTATGCTAGCCTATTTTTTACCTTTCCAGAGCCTTCAATTTCAACAAGCATTTAATGGAACAGGCATTATTCAAACCAGGGTAAATGTATGCGTTTGTATGTAACTGCCATAAACGTTCCCGCTCCTCTAGCTTTAGCTGCCAAGGTCCCCCTCTCGGATTTTTTGGAATACTGTCCACAATGGTGAATTGGAAACTGTGTGTCCCAAATTCACCTATGTGTCTTGCTAAGGCATTGGTACTAATACCCCTGCTTATAATGTAAATATGTTCATAAATACGCTGTTTAAAGCAACGTTCAGTTTTACCAAGGTAAAAAACTGAACAAACCTTACATGTAGCCAGGTAGACTGTACCCTGGCTATCGCAGGTGTATTTATCCTTAATAAAATATTTGACCCCTTTGATCCTGCAGGTTGATCCAGTTTGTATAAACTTACAATATTTACATCTCCCGCATTTAAACATACCTCATACTTGTTCATATTTAACAGTCAGGGTTTCAAATAACATTTTAAGGTTACAACCTCTTCTAAATGTAACAATGGGTCTTGTACCAAATAAATTACTAATAGACCGGTCCTGTGTAATGAGATTCCAATTGTTACTCAAAATATTCCTAAGTTCATTAGCAATTTCTGAAAATTGAGTAAAAAAACTGGTAGTATACCCAACCTGAGATACTTGTTATAAACTCTGGCAACCTGATGAAACATTCACCAACCCATTGGGCTCCTCGGCTAACACATAGCCTCTAGTTAAAAAAGATATAAAATACCCCAATTGCCTCTTTCCTTTAACTTCATTAATCAAATTTTTAATGAGGGAAATCGGGTACCCACGGTTAATGAACATTGTTTTCAAGAGATGACACTCATTTATAAAATCTACATGCCTTGAAGTCATTCTAGAGGCTCTAACAAGTTGGCCTTTAACCACACCTCTCTTTTGATGGTAGGGATGACTACTTAGAAAGTGTAAAAATGAGTTACTATAAAAGGGCTTTCTATAGATAGCTGCCACAAACCTATTATGCATCAAATCCTTGCCAAGATCAATGTCTAAAAAATTAATTATAGAATCATTAAATTGAAAAGTAAATTCAAGAAAGTTAGTAGAAGATGACATTATCTGAACTAAGCTTTGGGCATCTTTGGCATTTCCTTTAAGGATGAAAAACATGTCATCCTGATATCTGGTGTACCATGCAACTTTCTCCTTAAAGATAGAGCTTGAAAACAAATAAGTTTTCTCCCAAAATGCCATAACCGTGTTAGCGAAACTGCCGTCACACGGAGAGCCCACGGCCACATCTGATTTTTGAAGAAAGAATTCACCCCTAAACATGAAAAAGTTGTTACTTAAAATAATGTTCAGGAGTGAAGTAATCAAATCAATATCACTTCCTGGAACGTGTTTAGAAAGGAGAAATTCCCTCACCCAGTCAATACCAGTATCTTGAGGAATCACAGTGTATAGATCTTTGATATCTACTGTTAAGAAACCGTAAGATGGATCAAAAGGCAAACTATTAAGATTATTCAAAAAATGCCAAGAATCACGTCAAATCTGAACGTCTGATTGCAAAGCTGACTTCAACCTTAGGTCGACCCACTTAGCACAAGCATAGGTTATAGATTTACGTCCATCAATAATGGGTCTCAAAGGGGGATCTATCATATTTTTATGGAGTTTGGGGATGCCAAAAATACCCAGTGTTAAGGGTGCTTGCATGCTCAAATAATGGTAAGTGTCAATAGAAATGGAGGCATCAATAAAAAGATCCGTCAAAAATGTTCTAATGTGCTGATATGCCTGATTAAATTCATTTAAAGACACTTTAGTATAATTATCTGTAGACAGCATGCCATAGATCCTGTTATTATATTCAGATTCATCCATAAAGATGACCCCCCCCACCCTTATCTGGTTGCATCACACGTACATTGTGGGCTTTAACATAAGCAATAAATTCCCTTTCAGCTGTGGAAATATTACTATGTGGAAAAAAACTATTCACACAATTATTATCCATTAAAGCTCTAAAATGCATTTCCGAAATGTTTTCAAAAAGGGCTAAAGTAGATTGTAATGGAGGGTTAAAAACACTAGAAACACGTTCGCTAGATATACTACTACTGTGATTACCAAACATAATATTTAAATTCATCTTTTGAACAAAAACTTTCAAGTCACAAATTGTCCTGGCTAAATTAGGTTTGAAATTGGGCACAAAACTGAACCCCTTTGCCAAACACTCCACCATGTCTTGTGGAACTTTAATTAAACTGAAGTTATAGACATTAAAATCCCCTCGAACACTTTTATATACAGTCAGGGTATCATGCTGATCCACTGAAACTACCTCCTGCTAACTAAAGCTAGAGGAGCGGGAACGTTTATGGCAGTTACAGACAAACGCATACATTTACCCTGGTTTGAATAATGCCTGTTCCATTAAATGCTTGTTGAAATTGAAGGCTCTGGAAAGGTAAAAAATAGGCTTTCATACTGTATGTAGTAATATTAATGTTGGTGCGTACAGTTGCATTTATTTATTTATATGAGAAATACATATACAATATGGATTTAAATATATAAATATATTTTTAAATTATTTACTTTTAAACACTTGTTTATTGTGTAGATAAATTTAAGTATGAAGTTTTTAGGTAGGAATGTTTCTTTAATTGTAAGGGTGTCTTTAGTTGTAACTAATTAATTAATTGATTTAATGTAATTGTATGATTAATTGGTTTCCTGTTTTGTATATAAGTCTTGATATACTGGGTTATGTTGTCTGAAGAAGTGCATGGATTTTATGTACGAAAGCACTTACATTAAATAGTATATGTGGATTGGTTTCTCTGCTTTTTCTTTTTTGTATACAGTTTTGTGTTTTCTTTTGGATCTTTATGCAGTAATTTCATTTCTTACTATTTTCCAAAATTAGGTGGAGCTGAGCTTAACCTCTTCTATTCCAGTATCCTCTGTTAATATATATATATATATATATATATATATATATATATATATATATATATATATATATATATATATATATATATTTAATTCAGTTACAATACAGTCAGGACCCACTGTTGGTACATTTTTTAACAAAAGCAACTAAAGCAACTATACAAATCCATTTTCAACACAAGCATCTGTACAAATCAGTTCGATATACAAACAACATATAATTATTTACTAAATTCCATGTAGCTGTGCTGGCATATATTATACATCCACTGCCCTACTTCTTCTGGTATAGGTGGCAATACCTCACATTGTCATATATATATAGGGGCTTTCCCCCCTGCTTATAGTTTGTTTAGACTGATATATGCTTTTCTTTGTTTCTGTATGTATTTCTGCTGCAATACAGTCAGTGTTGGTGTCCTGTATGTTTTTCAGTATTATGAGTTTTCGGTATTTTGAGCTTTCAGGATTCTGGATTCAAGATTTTGAAATTTCAGGATTTTGAAGTGAACCTATACACATAAAAAGAGAGAGAGAGATGGGGTTAAATGGAAGAAATTAGAAAGATGGATGGGGTGGTAAGTGAGGATGATAATAAGGGATGAGGAAAAATAATGAAGTATGTAGAATAACAGTAATACACTACAGAAGATGGCAGGAAAGGTGGACAGTGTACAGGGTCATGGTGATAGGGAAGAATGAACAGGGGAAGGAATATACTAGGTGAAGTGTCTCTGCTTGCTCTAAAAATGAATGTAAAAAAGGAATGTGAACTACATGCGATATTAAAAGATCATTAGATAATCCAACATAGGATGGCACAGAAGGATATTAGCAGTGATAAAGCAATATAATCATATTAGTAAATATATATAACAGGGGCCTTAGAAAAATAAAAATGAGAGAAAGTGGCATATAAGGTAGATATGGGTATTAAGAGGACAGATGGTCTTAACAGGAGTAGAAGGATATGAAGTATGTAGTGTATATGTTTGAACAAATTTAGTAACTTAGACAGGTTTGTTAGCTATGTCTAAAGGTCTTTAGGGTGTGTGTGTGTGTGTGTGTGTGTGTGTGTGTGTGTGTGTGTGTGTGTGTGTGTGTGTGTGTGTGAATAAAAATCACTTAAACAACCAAAGTTTACCACTGAATTTACTAAATAATAAAAAAAGATGAAAGAGAATGGTGAAAGAGTTGGAATAAAGGGGAGAGGTACCTAGAAGGAGAGAGAGAACACCCATTTTGAAAGAGTTGAAACTTTACTCTAAGACTGTATCTGGAAGTGAAGGAGTTCTTTGATTTTTACCCACTCCTATTCATTCAGCTTGTCAGGAGAGAACTAATCTAGTCATTCTCCAGCAAAATGACTATGCCACTGTCCATTCATAACTTGTCTGGGGCAAAAGTTCATATGCCCATCAGCAACTCTTCAGCGATGAAAGTTGGGAGCTTTTAGCCCATCATTTAGGTGAGAGTCTCTTCCCTTACCATACATTTCCATTTGAAAAGCAGCTAGTGGCTTCTGCTAAACCTCTGCCTAAGAGGTTCTTAAGCATGCTACTGGATGCATCTAGAAATGCCCTCTTGGATGTAATTATGGGGGATAGCCTTAATGACTTAATAATTGCTACCAAATATCCCACAATACTTCTAGTGGAGCCAGTGGTGCAGTGGTTGATCTGGCATCAGTTGGTTGTTCCAAGGCCCCTGACTTGTTTCATCCATATCTTGGGTCACTAACCAATTCCTCATTTGGATTATAGTTAGGGTTTTATTTCTATACCCCACAAGGCCGAGGAAAGGATTTATTTGTTTTGAGGTTTGATGGAGTGGGCTAGTATGATATAGATGAAAGCAGTGCTGATGACCTTTTTGAAAAGAGGTTAATGCTGTTGTGGATTATTAATACAAAAAAAAACTGACCTTTGTAAGGCAAGTAGTTCTGTTACTGATGGCGGAAGATCATCTTAATTTAGCATGGCCACATGACAGTGGACAAGGAGAATGAGAACAAAAATGCTGACAGCCCCGAAACATGAACTTACAGAAGGAAGTCAATGCCATGACAAAGTATTCAGTCTAAAGGGATTTTGTATCCATAGACTAGGATTCATTCTACGGTCAGAGTAAATGCATGTACTTTCCCATTACCAGGTATTCAAATAATAAGCAGAAATCTAAAAAGTGAAAGTATCCAAGATTTTAGATAGAAGAAATGAATATCATGGATTCTATACAGACTACATTGTGTCACTTAGGGTGTGTACTTCCACCATAAAGTGGAAAGAGAATGGGAAGGTCACTTAGGGTGTGTACTTCCACCATAAAGTGGAAAGAGAATGGGAAGAGGATATCTGTTTCATAAGGACATAACTTACGGTCTGTGCTTCCTCTTGTAAGAATCTGATATCACCTGTGTGTAAATGTGAAGTAAATGTTCTTCTGAGTAATGCTTATACAAGATTCTGTCATTTTCATATATATATATATATATATATATATATATATATATATATATATATTTTTTTTTTTGTTTTTGTTTTTTACTAAATGGAAAGAAAGACAGTGGTCATTTGTATCTAGCAACCAATCCAAAACACTGTCACTGCTATTACACCTGAGAATCCAAATCAAGTAATTAAATTTGATTATTTTTTCCTACACTATGTTCTAGTTGGTGAATGCAAGGAGAATTTTATAATTCATATTTTATTAATTTATTTTGCATCATTCTGTGCACTGCTAGTAAATTTTTTCAGATCTTCAGCCACATTATTCTATACTTTGGCTTTCATGGTACCAAAAGGTACACCATCTGTGGATGCATGGAGGTCTTTAGGAGAGATGGCAGTGGAGTTTTTAACCAGATTGTTTAATGAAATCTTGGAAAGTGAGAGGATGTCTGAGGAGTGGAAACGTGTTTTGGTACCGATTTTTAAGACTAAGGGTGATGTGCAGAGCTGTAGTAACTAAAGAGGGATAAAACTGATCAGCCACAGCATGAAGTTATGGGAAAGACTAGTGCAAGCTAGTTTAAGAAGGGAGGCGATGATTAGTGAGCAGCAGTATGGTTTCATGCTGAGAAAGAGCACTACAGATGCAATGTTTGCTCTGAGGGTGTTGATGGAGAAGTACAGAGAAGGTCAGTAGGAGTTGCACTGTGTCTTTGTGGACTTAGAGAAAGCATATGACAGGGTGCCTAGAAAGGAGTTGTGGTATTGTATGAGGAAGTCAGGAGTGGCAGAAAAGTATGTAAGAGTGGTACAGGATATGTACAAGAGTAGTGTGACAGTGGTGAGTTCTGCAGTGGGAGTGATGGATGCGTTTAAGGTGGAGGTGGGATTACATCAAGGATCAGCTCTGACCCCTTTCTTATTTGCAATGGTGATAGACAGGTTGACAGATGAGATCAGACAGGAGTCCCTGTGGACTATGATGTTTGCGGATGACATTTTGATCTGTAATGACAGTAGGGAACAGGTTGAGGAGACCCTGGAGAGGTGGAGATATGGTCTAGAGAGGAGATGAATGAAGGTCAGCAGGACTAAGACAGAATATATGTATGTGAGTGAGAGGGATGATAGAGGAATGGTGATGATGCAGGGAGCAGCGTTGGCAAAGGTTGATGAGTTTAAATACTTGGGATCAACAGTTCAGAGTAATGGTGAGTGTGGAAGAGAGGTGAAGAAGACAGTACAGGCAGGGTGGAGAAGTGTGTGAGGAGTGATTTGTTACAGATGGGTACCCATAAGAGTGAAAGGGAAGGTCTAAAAGAGGGTAGTGAGACCAGCTATGTTATATAGGTTGGAGACGGTGGAACTGACAAAAAGACAGGAGTGAGGTGGCAGGTGGAGGTGGCAGAGTTAAAGATGTTAAGATTTGCAATGGTTGTGATGAGGACGGACAGGATTAGCAATTAGTATATTAGAGGGTCAGCTCAGGTTGGACAGTTTGGAGACAAAGTCAGAGAGTCAAGATTGCAATGGTCTGGACATGTGCTGAGGAGGGATGCTGGGTATGTTGGGAGAAGGATGCTAATGCTGGATTCTGCCAGGTAAGAGGAAAAAAGGAAGGCCTAAGATAAGGTTTATTGATATGGTCAGAGAAAACATGCAGGTGGTTGGTGTGACAGAGCAAGTTTGCTCTTAAGGGAAAATGTGCTTGGTGCAGACAAATGCATTTGGAAATACTGTGTGTATCTATTTTTGTTCCAAATGAATGTCCCTTACCATTGTCAGTGGTGAGGATTGAAGATCCTTGATTACTTGCCCAGAGGAGGGGTGTCACACATGGAAATT
Organism: Protopterus annectens; assembly: GCF_019279795.1. Taxonomy (NCBI): domain Eukaryota; kingdom Metazoa; phylum Chordata; order Ceratodontiformes; family Protopteridae; genus Protopterus; species Protopterus annectens. The sequence continues at coordinate 323,497,759 of NC_056749.1, forward strand.
ATCTAGTATGCAAGAAAGTAAGCATGTGATCACCTTGTTTCAAAATTCTTCTGAAAATGTAGCCTACATTACTATATTCTCAACATGATGATTACTTTAAAGACTGTGTGAAAATAGATATATTTTCAATGTCTAACTGCCTTGCTAGATGGAGATAGTCTGCAACTATATTGCAAGCTTTATTTCAGTGGAGCAAAGAAGGAAACTCTCTGCCTAAATCACTGTGTGTTGCTTTGGCTTTGTTCATTCCTAGGAGCAAAGGAGTGAAACAGGTTGCAGCAAATTTATTCAATATCTATAATAAAAAATGTATTTGCTAGACCACTGTCATGAAGGCCTAAGAGGGCAGTAGTACTATTTATTGTAAAAATTACAAAAAGTAGACATTTTCTGACAATTCATAATAAACTAAGTTACATATACTAATGCAGTAATACCCCATGGTGGCTAATATTTAGCTTTCCAGAGAAAATGCAGCGCTCTGCCCATGGAATTATGTCCTTGGCCGTCCAGTATTTGTTAGTACTATCCATTTTGTTACTTAATACTGCTTCATTTCACTGTTTGATGACTGGGTTAATGGACTGGTCCAGCCCAGTTGCAACCAGAGTGCAGGGCATATGAAGAGAACACAAACACAAACTGTCTACTCAATTCATTATCTTTATTATATAAACATTCTTAATGAGTAAATGTACAAGCTAGATAAGAAGATATGTGCAGAAATGTATATGAGGAAACATGTTTCTCTGTTAAGTTCTTTACAATGTTAAGACTAATCCCATACTAGTTTAAGTATAGTGATTCATAATTTTTTTGCACATCTTTATAAATTTGCTGTACACTCTGATAAGTGGTAAGAAAGTCTTACATAATGGAGAGAGCTCAACAAGATTATGTAACATAATGTTGTTGGGGATTTCATTAAGAGATGTAAGTAGTTTAACCCAGCTGGCAGATGCATATGCTAAGACGACTCACTCTCCTAGACTGAGTTGAGTTCTGTGTCTTCAGATGCAAGTGTAAGTGTAAATTTATTTATATCTGTTTCTGAGACCCTAGATTTGGTTACTGTGGTTAGTAATAGTAGTGGAGGATGATTAAGTTAAATTTTCTTCCTACCTATCTAGCTATTTTTTTCTCGTTTTGATTAACTATCTTAGGAAGATCTTTCTTGATATTACTTTTTTTAATTATTTTGTCAAGATGTGTCTAAATGATTATAAAAGATCCTAAGAAAGTATTACTCAATATTATTACTAAAGTAAGACTACTTGACAACAGAACATATATCAGTAGTTGCATATCCAACATCAGTGAAATGCCCTTTTTTATACTTGAAATATCTTTGCACAGTACCTTTAATATGGTCAATTTAACCTTTATAGTTGCACTCTACTTCACGGTGTACAACACTGTGCATTATTCTGCATATGCTAGGCACCTATTAGCCTCCAAGAATACTTTGGTGAGAATATGCAGAACATATAACATACCAATGCATTCATTAGTAAAAATGCTTCATATAACATCTCTGAAATATTTTTTGCAATAGCGCACAGCTTAGAACATTCACTCTAGTGCTTTGGAAAGTGTTCCATAAAATGAAAAGACTTGTTTAACAATTTATAAGTAAATAAGCAAGTTTGCAGATGACATACTTATGTTTTGATAAAGGCAGGGATATTGTGCGGTTTCTTTTTGATTTATTTTAGTTGCAATTTGTCAAAACTGCATGCACTTACAATGTGAGGTGTTGTCATCCTGCACTGAGGTTCATAGGTTAATACTAGGCTACTGACCTAGCCTAGCCACAAGATTCCAGTTCATGAATAGTCACTCTCTAGTTTTCATCCCTTTCAATGAGGATTTGAGAAGCTAGACCCAGGATGTGTTTGTGATTACCCATCCATTCATTCATACAGGTTAGGATTAAAGTCATGGAGCTACTTTGCTTTACATCTGAAGTCTATCCCTTAAAAGGTGGAGTCCCTGGGTTTTCTGACTTTATGAAACAGCAAAAAATAAACAAGTGAAAAACAGTACGGATGACCAACACCCTTCGTTCTGCTGGCAATAAAATCTTGTTATAGAAATGACAATTGCTATAATGTTAGCTTCAAAAGTTAGGTAAAGCCAAAATAGCAAGCCAAGGGAATCTTCCGTCAAACCTCTTTAATCCAAACAGCAAATAACATCAAACACAAGCGCTTTCGCCCGTTGGTAACGGGCTTTTTCAAGTGTAACAATTTCTTTACAGAGCAGTGCTTTTATATCTTTTAAACAACCACAAAATTAAATAATTGCTTAAAATTAATTAAGTAATTAAGATAGATTAGTACACAGTTTTTAAAGGTCCCGTTGCATTGTATGGGACCATTATCAGCAATAAATGCGTTAAATATCATATAAAATCTTTCACCATAAATATTATTTCTTATTATTTCTGAATTGGCACTAATAAAAGAAGAAGTTGTAAAATATAAGAATTAAATTACGTTGCTAATAACAAATTTAAAAATGAGCAGCCAGTTCATATTATAATGCCCCTCTATTGTGCAAAAATGCAATAACTACTAGGTACTTCCAAACATCAGTTTTTAAACAAACACAGAAATGAAATAAATATAATGTATATAACTCAAGTTACTATGTGTATCTTGCTAAATGAATAAAATATGCGTGCTGCATGGGAATGATTTAATAATTTAATAATTTTTTATATATGTATATAATTAAAAGAAAAAAAGTCCCATACAAAAAATACACTAAAAAATGTTTAGTGTATGATGTGCAAATGTGCTGACCATTAAAATCACATGTTAAACTAAGATAAATCCTTAAAAAATGCTATTTAATTTGTGCTACTCAATTTGTGGGACTAAAGAATAGTATTAAAAATCTTGTTATAACTTATTGCTTTTAGCTTTAAGGATACTAGTCAAACTGACCCCATCGTTCAATCCTGGACACTTTGTTGCATTTAATTTCAGCTGCCACATCAATTCTTTGATATTAAGAGCAGTTTCCCAATCTCCTCCTCTCATATCCCGAGGTACCTTGTCAAGGACAAAGAAACGAATAGACATGCTGGCACAATTCAAAGAATGTTTGAAAAAGGCATTTGTTTCTTTTTTTGTTCTAACATCATTCATGTGCTCATATATTCTACGTTTCAGCTCCCTTTCTGTTTTGCCCACATAAAATGATGGGCAATTTTGACAAATCCCTATATAGACCACACCAGCTGAATTACAAGAGAAGTGGTCTTTAGATGTTACTGTAATGTTACGGGAGGAAATGTGGACCTGATTAGTATTGATAATAAATGGGCATTGGTGACATCTACCACATGAAAAAGTTCCTTTCTTTTTAACAGTGGCATATTCCTGTCCTTTGTCACTGCTACTTACTTTTTGTTCAAAAATGCCCTTCAAATTAATGTTTCTTTTCCTAATAAAAGAAATTTTACTTGGAATAATATTTGTAAATTCATCTTGCAAAGAAACAATAGGCCAGAGATTTCTTATAGTGTTTTCAATAAATATTGCATCCTGCGAATATGTGTATACAAAATTCCTGTTCGCATTGTGATCTAAAACATCTTGCTTCTTAGGAATTACTGTTTTTACCCCTAGTAGTGGAGGGAAATACTGGTCCCTTTTGTTCAAAATTTCATTTAATATAGTTTGAAAAAATGCAGCAGGATATCCTCTATTTAAAAATAAATGTCTAAGGAACTCTACTTCTTCTAGAAATAATTCATTGGTACTACACATTCTAGAAGCTCGCACTAGTTGTCCCTTGATAATGCCTTTTTTAATATATAGAGGATGCCCGCTATCAAAGTGTAAGTAAGAATTGCAATATGTGTCCTTCCTAAAAATCTGAGAAGCAAAGCTAAAGTTGTTCAAATTCTTGGTTAATCTTATATCTAAATAGTGTAAGGTGTTGTCATTTATTTCATAAGTAAAACAAAGAAAGCTCGTAGATTTGGACAAATAATCCATAAAGTTGGAAAATTGTTGCCTAGAACCTGACCACAAAATGCAAATATTGTCCAGAAATCTCTTGTAGAAACTAATGTACTTTCTCCATTCAGTAGAATGAATAAATTATACTTCCCATTTGTGTAAAACTATGTTTGTATATGTTGTAGCGCAGGGGGCCCCCATGGCCACTCCACTCTTCTGTCTAAAAAACTCCCCATTAAAAAATATAAAGTTGTTACTTAAAACTATTCTCATAAATTCAAGTATTGCATTAATTAAACCATTGCTAAGCCCAGTTTCCTTACTTATTGCTTCACCAAACCAATCCAAGCCTTGCTCGTGGGGGATGCTGGGAAACAATTCCACAATGTCTATTGTGACCATGTATAAACTAGAATTTTCCATATCCTGATTTCGGCTAGTTAAAAATTCCCAGGAGTCCTTGCAGATGTGTTTCAGGCCAGCTACATAATTCTTTAAATGGAAATCTACAAATTTGCTGAACGGTTCAGTTATGCCCCCCGCTCCAGCAACTATAGGACGAAACTTTAAAGGGGTCAATCCCTTGTGCACCTTGGGAATGCCAAATAAAATAGGTGTTTTTGGTTTGGAAACAAGTAAATAATTGTATGTTTTCTCATCTATAAAACCTTGTATTAATAGGTCATATAAATAAAATTTGATCTTTCCAAGTGCAATGTTTAATTCATTCAAAGAAATAGGTTCATAGATTTTTGTGTCCTGTAACAGGTTGTATATGTAATTATCATATTCCAACTGTTGCATCAATACAATGCCCCCTCCTTTATCGGGTTTCATTACCCTTATATCGTCCTTTTTTAGATTATTTACTATTACTTGTAATCTATAAGGGAAGTTAGGGGGATGTATATTTTGCCTATTTGTAAGATTGTCCCTCAGGATTTTCTCAGTTAATTCCTCGAACACTTTTAGTTTGGGGTGAGTGGGAGGATTAAATAAACTGCTCCTAGAAAGTGAATGATCATGCACACCTTGGTTTTTAAAGAAAACTGCTAAATTCAGGTTTCTTATGAACAATTTCAGCTCAATTAAAAGTTTAGGTAAATAACTTCTTCTATCTGGAAAAAATTGAAGTCCTTTAGTGAATAGTTCAAAAAAAGGCTCAGTAATCTGCATATCTGTGTAGTTGTAGATAGTAAAATTGTTTAAACTATTGATATTGCAGATTCCTTCTTCACTGACCACAACTGAACTTTTAATGTTATTACATGCTGAATAATTTCCATTAATTAGCGCCTTTTCCCCCAAGCATTCTGTTGAAAGTGATTTGATTTTACCCGTGGTCTGCCCTGGGGAATTTGAAAACCCTGTTGAACATTGTTAGCACCCTTTTGTGCCAACCTTTCGCTTCTCCTGGGCATGTCAGAGTGGTCATAACCATCATTTACACCCTGCGCTTCCCTAGTTCCTACTTCCTCAAAATTTGAATTTTTCTTGACCCCTGGGGCTGGGTAAGCCCTACCTTCACTATATTCAATAAGATCTCTTTCTAACTTTTTTGCCTTTCTGTCCAGAACCTTAAAGCAGTGCTCATCAACGTCCTTGAATGTATCATTATATTTTTTCTTAAATCCTGTAAATTTCTCATCCTTAATAATATTCTCATGTAAAGCATTCAATTCATTTAAAATACAATTTCCCTTGTTAGCATAATCATCTATCATCAATTTTAACATTTCTATGCCGGTTTTTTTGAACAACTCAGTTAATTGGGAGTGTAAAGTAGAACCAGCGTTCGCGTTGTTTGGGTATCTAAAACAACGCAACCCTTTAGGTACACGCTCAACTTTTATGCATTCACTTAAATAGTTTATTTCAAGTTGAGAATTTTTATACGCATATAACTTATTTTTAAAGATTTCAAATTTATTTTCTAAATGCTCAAATTGAACATTAAAAGTACCTGTTTTGAAGCAGGGCTGCTGCTCAGTCCACACTTTAAAGTTAAAATTGTTGTCCAAATAAAAAGAAGAATCATTTCTGCTAGTCACTGTATTGCCAAAAGGAGAAACCGAAGGATGGTCCACAATAATCGGATCTCTGGATAACGTGTTGGTTTTCGGCTCTTTTCGCTGTTCGCAATTCCGCTCCTTCTCTTTACCATGCTGCTGATTGCAGGGAAATCCGGAGCTGTTGGAACCATGAGCGTTCATCAAAGTATTATTTAGCTGAGTCAAAAGAGCCAAAACCTGGTTTAGCTCCTTCCTTGTTACCGGCGTGTCATCCGGTTCCTCCAAAAGCAAAAGGGGTGTCAGCAAAAACAGGAGAGGATAGGTCTTCCGCCATCAATCAAACTGACTAATGAAACAGCAAAAAATAAACAAGTGAAAAACAGTACGGATGACCAACACCCTTCGTTCTGCTGGCAATAAAATCTTGTTATAGAAATGACAATTGCTATAATGTTAGCTTCAAAAGTTAGGTAAAGCCAAAATAGCAAGCCAAGGAAATCTTCCGTAAAACGTCTTTAATCCAAACAGCAAATAACAGCAAACATCAAACACAAGCGCTTTCGCCCGTTGGTAACGGGCTTTTTCAAGTGTAACAATTTCTTTACAGAGCAATGCTTTTATATCTTTTAAACAACCACAAAATTAAATAATTGCTTAAAATTAATTAAGTAATTAAGATAGATTAGTACACAGTTTTTAAAGGTCCCGTTGCATTGTATGGGACCATTATCAGAAATAAATGCATTAAATATCATATAAAATCTTTCACCATAAATATTATTTCTTATTATTTCTGAATTAGCACTAATAAAAGAAGTTGTTGTAAAATATAAGAATTAAATTACGTTGCTAATAACAAATTTAAAAATGAGCAGCCAGTTCATATTATAATGCCCCTCTATTGTGCAAAAATGCAATAACTACTAGGTACTTCCAAACATCAGTTTTTAAACAAACACAGAAATGAAATAAATATAATGTATATAACTCAAGTTACTATGTGTATCTTGTTAAATGAATAAAATATGCATGCTGCATGGGAATAAATGACAACACCTTACACTATTTAGATATAAGATTAACCAAGAATTTGAACAACTTTGGCTTTGCTTCTCAGATTTTTAGGAAGGACACATATTGCAATTCTTACTTACACTTTGATAGCGGGCATCCTCTATATATTAAAAAAGGTATTATCAAGGGACAACTAGTGCGAGCTTGAATGTGTAGTACCAATGAATTATTTCTAGAAGAAGTACAGTTCCTTAGACATTTATTTTTAAATAGAGGATATCCTGCTGCATTTTTTCAAACTATATTAAATGAAATTTTGAAAAAAAGGGACCAGTATTTCCCTCCACTACTAGGGGTAAAAACAGTAATTCCTAAGAAGCAAGATGTTTTAGATCAAAATGCGAACAGGAATTTTGTATACACATATTCGCAGGATGCAATATTTATTGAAAACACTATAAGAAATCTCTGGCCTATTGTTTCTTTGCAAGATGAATTTACAAATATTATTCCAAGTAAAATTTCTTTTATTAGGAAAAGAAACATTAATTTGAAGGGCATTTTTGAACAAAAAGTAAGTAGCAGTGACAAAGGACAGGAATATGCCACTGTTAAAAAGAAAGGAACTTTTTAATGTGGTAGATGTCACCAATGCCCATTTATTATCAATACTAATCAGGTCCACATTTCCTCCCGTAACATTACAGTAACATCTAAAGACCACTTCTCTTGTAATTCAGCTGGTGTGGTCTATATAGGGATTTGTCAAAATTGCCCATCATTTTATGTGGGCAAAACAGAAAGGGAGCTGAAACGTAGAATATATGAGCACATGAATGATATTAGAACAAAAAAAGAAACAAATGCCTTTTTCAAACATTCTTTGAATTGTGCCAGCATGTCTATTTGTTTCTTTGTCCTTGACAAGGTCCCTCGGGATATGAGAGGAGGAGATTGGGAAACTGCTCTTAATATCAAAGAATTGATGTGGCAGCTGAAATTAAATGCAACAAAGTGTCCAGGTTTGAACGATGGGGTCAGTTTGACTAGTAACCTTAAAGCTAAAAGCAATAAGTTATAACAAGATTTTTAATACTATTCTTTAGTCCCACAAATTGAGTAGCACAAATTAAATAGCATTTTTTAAGGATTTATCTTAGTTTAACATGTGATTTTAATGGTCAGCACATTTGCACATCATACACTAAACATTTTTTAGTGTATTTTTTGTATGGGACTTTTTTTCTTTTAATTATATACATATATAAAAAATTATTAAATTATTAAATCATTCCCATGCAGCACGCATATTTTATTCATTTAGCAAGATACACATAGTAACTTGAGTTATATACATTATATTTATTTCATTTCTGTGTTTGTTTAAAAACTGATGTTTGGAAGTACCTAGTAGTTATTGCATTTTTGCACAATAGAGGGGCATTATAATATGAACTGGCTGCTCATTTTTAAATTTATTATTAGCAACGTAATTTAATTCTTATATTTTACAACTTCTTCTTTTATTAGTGCTAATTCAGAAATAATAAGAAATAATATTTATGGTGAAAGATTTTATATGATATTTAACGCATTTATTGCTGATAATGGTCCCATACAATACAACGGGACCTTTAAAAACTGTGTACTAATCTATCTTAATTACTTAATTAATTTTAAGCAATTATTTAATTTTGTGGTTGTTTAAAAGATATAAAAGCACTGCTCTGTAAAGAAATTGTTACACTTGAAAAAGCCCGTTACCAACGGGCGAAAGCGCTTGTGTTTGATGTTATTTGCTGTTTGGATTAAAGAGGTTTGACGGAAGATTCCCTTGGCTTGCTATTTTGGCTTTACCTAACTTTTGAAGCTAACATTATAGCAATTGTCATTTCTATAACAAGATTTTATTGCCAGCAGAACGAAGGGTGTTAGTCATCCGTACTGTTTTTCTGACTTTATCCCTCTGTTTTGTGAGCATGTAGTTTGGATATATGTCATGGAGTATTGGAGAGGCCAAGTCTTCCTGGACACCCCATGTGGGAGACTTGGCCTCTCCAATACTCCATGACTTATAGCATAGTATACCATTCCACTATGAAATTTAATATTTTATTTACTCTTTTTCTATTAAATTATGTGTAAAGACCATTGCCCCTTCTACACCAAATAAATGTATTATATCTTTTTCAAAATGGTGAGACAGTATTAAGAAATTGCTGAGTATAATGAAACTAACAATGCTATTATTCAGCATAGTAAATACATTATAACAAATAAATAAACAATGTCACTGACTCCGATTATTTTAGTGAAACAATTTTGCTCATGTATGTGCTTCACTTGCTTACAGCAGTAAAAAAATACAATATTTACACGTGAGCTGCCATGTTGCTGTTAAGAATTAATAAAATAATGGCAGTGAGATATTATAGAAAGTTAAGGTGTATTGTTAGAAACACATTTGTTGAGTAAGACTATTAACAGAAACTGTTTCTGCCTCATAGTTGTTTCTGTTAGTGACATATGGCCTACATGAAACTATGTGAGCTGTTAAGACTGATCATTTCAGCCATAGACAGCATGTAGTCTCATGGAGATTCTGTGGGTAGCCATGATTTCCTAAACTCAGATGGGAAAAGTTACTTATTTGTGTTTGCAGCTGATAATGGATGGAAATCTGAAAGCTAGTTAAGTAAAACTTAAAACTTAAGCTCAAAAAACTCAAAGCTTTTATTGGATTAATGGACCATTTGTTGTAGACTGACAGCCATTTCAATACTCTGGATGGTACTGTGACGCATTTGAGTATCTAGTAGTAGTACGAAAATTGGTTACTCATGTGACCATGGCTTCAGTTTGCTAAATAACAATAGCACACAACTGTGACAACTAATTAAATATTTTCCTTGAAGTACCTTAGCTTTATAAGTCTGTAGACTGAATTATGAGCTTTATGTATAGCTTGGTAAGACTGAATCAGTAAGAAAAAAAAAATACAAGAGCAGATGAATACCTCTCAACCTGCAGAAATTGAAAATAGGCATATAGGCCCTTAAAAAGTAAATATATCCAGCCAAAAATCTGGATATCTAATTAGCATAAAATCTGAACAGAAAATAGTGCACAATTCTTCTCATTTCCAATAGGAATGTGGGATATTACCCATAAATATGTTTTAAAAAACAGCGTGAGCCAAAAAAAAAAAAAACACAATAAGAAAATATAAGCAAATTGTGACAGTGTGCAATCTGTAGACTTTAACTATACTGCAAATTTCTGCCATACAAGGTTATTTATATTTGCTTCTGAAAAATTTTGATGCAAGATATTTGTCCTCTTTATTTAAATTATTGGTGTCATTAGTATGTTGGTCATGTGGAGTGATTTTTTTGTGTATTAGAAAGGTTAAAAAAAAACTAGTGATGAGGGGATTCAGAAAATTGTATTAGGGTAATCATTCTGGGAATAATGACTTGTCTCCAAAAAGAGGGCATCATGTGGAGGGATAAGCCAAGCCTGAACATAGGTATGTTCTTCTAAAACAGGGACAGTTGAGAAGTCGAGTTAATTCACAGACATTTCTGAAAGTTTTTGTACTATAATGGCTTCAGTTTACAAAGAAAGATAAAACACTAGCTGCATATTTAGACATTAATGTTGTTTTAGTGCTCTTAATGTTTTGCCATTCAGTCATTAGATTTGGAGTTTTGGACTCATGTTTTCTATAAGTAAGGAATTGCTGCATTGTGTTTTGTCAGTTTAGTCTGTTCCCAGTAAAATAAACAAGTAAATAAAACAATTTTGTTGTTTTCTGGCCTGTGCTTTTCATGCTCGTTTTTGCCTTCTGTCTTCTTAGATTCTCTCATGAAGTTTACCACTCCTCTCAGCATGAGAGGGCATACTCTTCCCTTATCTAAATATGAACGTTTCTGTGAAGGACTGTGATGAACATTTAGCTTGCTAATTTCAGTAAACAGTATACTGGAAATAACTGTTGAAAATGCTACATTATAAGAATAGCCAAAACTGTTTAACAGCTCCCCTAAAAATGTCATTAAAATTGAAGAGGAAATGTACTCTGTATAATTTTTATGTTTTCATACCAAACCATTCTGAAATTTGGTATAATGCTACCCCTCCAGGGTATACACACACACACACACACACACACACACACACACACACACATATATATATATATATATATATATATATATATATATATATATACACATCAAAGTAACCATCTGAGTACATCTGAATCTACTTAAATATCCCGGAAGGGATTTTTAGGAAAACAACAAAAAACATTAAAAGTGACCACATGCTTCTGCAATGAACATAATGCGTCATCCCATGATTTTTAGATTTTGGAAAATGTATCAAATACACCAACACATTAGCAGTTTTAGATTATTTTTCCTCTTGCTATAAATACAGTGGCAATATGGTTACAAATTCCACTGTGTGCTCAGCTGAGTTTTTTTTTCCTGTGAAAAGATATTCTCTATTGTTGCAGGCAAACAGTCTGGACAGGTGAGTTCACATTTTTACAAAATCTAGCCTAAAGGGACAGTAATGGAAGACAATATTTATTACACTGCTGTACTGCAGTTTAAATTTAGCCGTCTGGGTTTAGTACATTAGGTATTTGCAATTCAGACTTTTTTGTGTGTGTGCCCTGTGGCATTAGTACAAACTGTGTCTGTCTTTCTTCACTCAGTTGTTACATAATGAAGTTGTTTTTTGTGATGTAGTAGGAATTCTGCCTTGAGGTAGTTTTATTTTCTTTCAGTCGAGTGTTCTCAAAACAAGTACATGACATAGTGCTGAAAATAAACCACATTTTATTTATGTGGTTAAGAAAACATAGTTTTCCTTTAGAATGTCAGTTAATGGAAAACCAAAAACAGTGCAAATAAGCCAATAATATTCTGCACACGGCCCTAGTCTATCACAGTAATGTTTTCTGACAAAGCCATAGTTACCACACTGTTTTCAATGATTATAGAGAATGTTTAGTCATCCACTAGAACTGGTTGGCTACTAACAGAGGAATCCTACAATATAACATCTGCATTTCTATGTTCCATTTAACTGATTTTTTTTTTGCTTGTGTAAAGCATGATGGAAACATAAAAAGGTAATTTTTTTTAGGTTATTCAAATTTTTTGTATAGGCAAAAGCAGTGGCAAACAGTCAACTGCGAGGAGAGGGCTCTTTGAGGCAACATATGTCAGATTCTTAGCTATGTATGTAGTGTTATATGCATAATTGTACCTGGATTACAGAGCGGTTTAAATTCAATTGCTTGACAGATAAACCTTCAAGATGGGCTCCACTGTAGTGATAGTTTAAACAAAAACATTCAGCACTACCTAGCACTTCAATATATGCAGCATTCACTGTTCTTGAGGCATAATTTCAGTTTTATACCACCTTATGTGGGAATGAATGTTATCAATGCCTTTGAAACAGGAAAGCCTTGAGCTTCTTACATGGATGTAAATAAGATCTACTAACAAAAAATCGGCCAAGTTATTTAGAGTTGAATCAACTTAACCGAATGGCTCATGTTGATTTACACTCAGTGTATATACTTAAATTACTCATCTGATGGAAAGAACATGTTTAAATTTCTACTCAATGGAACAGCTACTGCTAGGCTAGTGAAACAATATTACAGTTATTAATGGAAACAGGGAGAAGAGGAGAAAACAAGCTGCTGGAAATGATATGCATAATTTAAAATGTAACGGAAAGAAACTGCAAGGGCTTAAAGATACGTCAGAATAGAGTTTGTTCAAGCTAATTCCTGGATTAGAGCCATTTTAATGTATTTAAGGCACAGCTAAGTTTTTTGTTAAATATTCTCTTATCTGTTAGAATGAATTTGTGACACTCAACAAAGAATATGGGCTTTAATTGCAAGTAAGTCACAGGAAGACTGAATGCTAAGCACAAACCATCTGTCCTATCAGATTTATGTTATTGTATAAACAAACCTTTTATGCAAGTGGTACTATTTTACTATTACTAACATGTAGCAGTGATACCAACTTCTTTTTGTTTAAAATGAGGCAAAACTGCCTTCTACTCATAAAAACAATAACACTCTGACATTAGATTATATCCGTATGATACATAAACATCTAAACACCCAAACATTATTATAGAGCACGCTGTGTGATACCTAAACCTTTCTTCTAATGGAAGAAAACATGTTTATACATAGATATATAAAAGACTAGATAACTTAAGTCATGGCAGAGCCCTGCTGCAGAATGACTGACCTTCACAACAATTTTAAAGTCTGTGATATGACTCAGACCATCATTTATTTTATTTTAGTAATTGAGAACGACCAGCTCAGATGACTCCTTTTTTTAGTACAGTCTCAGAAATAGAAGTCTCCAGTACAGAAAAAATAGATATTTAGAGAAAATGCACAGTAACACTTATAGGCTTCACAACTACTTTCTAGGCTACTGACCTTTGAGGATTTTAAGAATCCTAGCCTTGCATTCGCATGGTATTTATTTTCCCTTATATTTGCATTATGAATATCTGTATATGGGCTGAACAAGCTCATGATGGGGTAATTAAATGTTTAAAATTAAAACTTTTATTAAAAACAAAACAAAATGCAAACAGCTAGCAGTTGAACCCTTTCGTCCTATCAGAGGACTTTCAAAATTGCTTGAAGGAAATAGCATGCAAAATTAAATCCCCATTCCACCCAATCATTTTTATGTTTTTTGATGGGGATTCTTCTTCTTCTTCTTCTTTCAGCTTTTTCCAGGTTAGGGGTCGCCACAGCACATCACCTGTCCGCTAATGATTGGCAGTGGAGATTTACGGTGTCGAGGTGCCAGCCCGACACCCAACCTTCCACAGAAGGCACACACATGCACACATTCACACCTAGGGCCAATTTAGAGTGTCCAGACCACCTACATCATGTCTTTAGGATGTGGGAGGAAACCGGAGAACCTGGAGGAAACCCATGCAACCACAGGGAGGACATGCAGACTCCGCACAGAAGGCACCCCAGTCAAGGATCGAACCGGAGAACCTCTTGCTGTGAGCAGAAATTAGGTGTAGCAATGGATGCAGCTATAGCTCCACTCCATGCCAACCTAGTATTGGATGAATGGGAGCAGTTTTACGTATTTAACTGCAAATACACCTCAAAGTACATCATGTTATATGCACGGTATCAGGATGATATTTTTATATTATGTTCAGGTGACTATGTCACTTTAGAAGAAATGCTCAAACATTTAAATAGATCTACTTATTTTTAAAGTTCTCCTATGAACACTCTAAGGAATCACCATGACCAGTTAAAACTTTATTTAACACGCAGATAATCACTTTCAAGCATTAGCTCTTCATCAGCTCTAAAAATAGTTAAAATCGACCATATTTAAACAAATAGCAACCAATTAGAATCAATAGCAGGCCCTATGCCCCTTTAATAAGGGTTTTATAGGCATGCAAGCATTTAACCCAAATCTATGGCTAGCTTGTAATTCATCTATCCATCTTAACTCAGCTAATTCAGTACTATGTACGATGTCACCCCCCCATACTCACTTGTTGAATGTATACCACCATAAACTGAAATCTATGCTCTTTATTTATTTCAGTATGCTGATAGAGAGATTACTTCAAACATAATTGGATGTCACTCATATGTTGCAATATACATTGTTTTAACATTCTGTTAGTATTCCCAACATAGAATGCTTCGCATGATATTCACTCAGCTAAATACACCACATTTTTAGTTCTGCACTCTGCATGTAGTCTAGATATATACTCCCTACCTGACACAGGGTGTACAAAATATATTGACATGCCTTGCATTTCTTACTTTTTGGGAAGTATGTTCTTGCATACAATCTACTTCAGATTTTGTCTGTTAGTATAAGCAAATCTGGGGTGGTGACCTACTAGTGTTTTTAGCTTGTCATCAGTATGTAAAATCTTCCAGTTCTTTTTTATCACCTGGGATATAGCATCAATATCACTATTATAGTGTAAATTTATTCTCACAAACAGGCTATTTCTTAGCTTCTGTTCATTAACAATAGTCCCATTGTCAGAACTGCCCATATTACATTCAAACCATGGCTAGCCTCTATTCCTTCTCCAACTTTTTGTCCTAGCTATTGTTCTCTTAACTCTTTGTGTTGGATAACCACGAATAGCAAACATGCTGCATGTTGTCTAACTCACTTTCATATATACTATCTTCAGTGCAGAGTCTAGAAATCCTTAGCCACTGCTCACTCATTAAATTATCAAAAATGTGCCTTGGGTGCATACTGTGATACATTAACATGTTATTTATCCAACAACTTTTCCAATACACTGTGGTTTGTAGTTAGTCAGTCAAATCTTTTTAAATCTTCACATCTAAAAAAATCTATTGATTCAGCAGAATAACTCACAGTGAAACGTAAAAAATTGTTTGTGTTTTCCAGGTATCTAACAAACAACAATAATTCTTCATTTGTACCACTCCATAAAATAAATGTCATCCACAAAATGATGGTATATTTTCAAACTTGCCTTCCTTGGACAAATACTAGATACAACATGGGTAGCCTCCCACTGTGCCAACACTAAGTTGGCATAAGTGTTGGCACAGGGGGTACCCATGGCCACACCATGTCTCTGTCAATAATATTGATCATAAAATAAGAATACATTTAAGATCAATTCAAGAAAAGCACACATCTGTGTAGCTTTCTTTTCATCAAATGTTGCATGAGCTAGAATAAAGTCTTTAACAGCTGTAATTCCATAAGAATTTGGAATCACAGTAAATAAATTATTTACATCTAAAGTCAACATTATGTAACTTTCATGACCAGTTATAAATTCATAAGAGTCACTCAGAGATCGTAAGAAACAGGAAGTGTCTGTAGTTCATACTGATGAAAGTACTGTTTACAATCTTTCTAAATATGTTTTATCAGACTCTGAGCTTACCTTGTAGAACAGAGGCATGTCTTTTATACCAGTACAAAGTGCAGAACACATCAAGTGTTTTCTGACTTACATTTATTTGGGAGAAAAGTTCTCCTTAAATTACTGTTTGGCCAACAGGACATTGATAGTACTCAGATACCTGTGAAGAAACCTAGTACATTTATACCACCTGCACATCCTGTTATGGACAATTTGTTGAATTTATACACAATGGAAATTTCTGATACGTTAGCTACAAAGAAGAGACATGGTTATTATAATTTAACTGAGTGTGAACTGAAAGCTCTTAACAATTTGAAGAAAAACACTGATATTGCTATCAGACCAGCTGATAAGGGGGGTGGAATTGTAATACTTGATAGAGGACATTACTTACAAGATATGTTGAAAATGCTTAGAGAAAATGTTACTTATTAGAATATAACATGCAACCAAGTGAGCTAGTTTATTGCACATGTAAAACATACTTTAGAGGATTTATTTAAAATGAATGTTATAACTGAAGACATATATAGGTTTGTGATAGTTCAGCAACCTGTTATACCTGTATTGAAAGGTTTACCTAAGATTCATAAGAATCTCCTCAAAACCCCCTATAGACCAGTAGTATCTGGCAGAGGTTGTGTTACTGAGTTCCTCTACATATGGGTGGAGAAGAAACTTAAAATAATGTTATCTTATGGACTAGCAGTGATAAATGACACTTCCTGTTGCTTACGATTCTAAGTGACTCTTATGAATCTCTAACTGGTCATGAAAGTAGCACATTTGTGACTTTAGATGTAAATAATTTATTTACTGTGATTCCAAATTCTTGGGCAATAAATTATTCATGTTTTATGATCAATATCATTGACAGAGAGATGGTGTAGCCATGGGTACCACCTGTGCCAACACTTATGCCAACTTAGTGTTGGCACAGTGGGAGGCTACCCATGTTGTATCTAGTATTTGTCCAAGGAAGGCAAGTTTGAAAATATACCATCATTTTGTGGATGACATTTATTTTATGGAGTGGTACAAATGAAGAATTATTGTTGTTTGTTAGATACCTGGAAAACACAAACGATTTTTTACGTTTCACTGTGAGTTATTCTGCTGAATCAATAGATTTTTTTAGATGTGAAGATTTAAAAAGATTTGACTGACTAACTACAAACCACAGTGTATTGGAAAAGTTGTTGGATAAATAACATGTTAATGTATCACAGTATGCACCCAAGGCACATTTTTGATAATTTAATGAGTGAGCAGTGGCTAAGGATTTCTAGACTCTGCACTGAAGATAGTATATATGAAAGTGAGTTAGACAACATGCAGCATGTTTGCTATTCGTGGTTATCCAACACAAAGAGTTAAGAGAACAATAGCTAGGACAAAAAGTTGGAGAAGGAATAGAGGCTAGCCATGGTTTGAATGTAATATGGGCAGTTCTGACAATGGGACTATTGTTAATGAACAGAAGCTAAGAAATAGCCTGTTTGTGAGAATAAATTTACACTATAATAGTGATATTGATGCTATATCCCAAGTGATAAAAAAGAACTGGAAGATTTTACATACTGATAATAAGCTGAAAACACTAGTAGGTCCCCACCCCAGATTTGCTGATACTACCAGCCAACATCTGAAGCAGATTTTATGCAAGAACATACTTCCCAACAAGTCCACAACACATAGGAAGAAGATGGGAACTTTTAAATGTATGAAACGCAAGGCATGTCAATATATTGAAGAAAATAACATCTTTGTACACCCTGTGTCAGATAGGGAGCATATATCTAGATTACATGCAGAATGCAGAACTAAAAATATGGGTTTTTAGCTGAGTGAATATCATGCCAAGCATTCTATGTTGGGACGACTAACAGAATGTTAAAACAACATATACTGCAACATATGAGTGACATCAGATTATGTTTGAGAAGTAATGTTCTATATCAGCATATTGAAATAAAGAAAGAGCATAGATTTAAGTTTATGGTGTTATACATTCAACAAGTGAGTATGGGGGGTGACATTGTACATAGTACTGAACTAGCAGAGTTAAGATGGATAGCTGAACTGCATTTGCAAGCTAACCATACACCTGGGTTAAATGCTTGTATGCCTTTAAAACCCTTACCGAAGGAGCTTAGGGACTGCTATTGATTCTAATTGGTTGCTATTTGTTTAAATATGGTTGATTTTAACTGTTTTTTAGATCTGATTAAGAGCTAATGCTCAAAAGCACTTATCTGTGTGTTAAATAAAGTTTTAACCAGTTGTGGTGGCTCCACTGGGTTTTCTTTTTATCCTGTATGGTATATTTTACCACTGTGGACTTTTACTTCTTCCTTGGATGCTTTGGATTTTTAGCACTTTAAGGAGAGTATTCATTTCTTAGATGTTATGCTTTACAAAGATAGGGTTAAAGTACCTTTCAATCTATGGTTTATAGAAAACCCACTTCAGTTATTTGCATTGGTCTAGCCACCATCCATTACATCAAAAGAAAGCTATAGTGAGAGGACAAATGATTAGGCTATCCAGAATAATTTCAGATAATGCCATTTTTGAAGATGAAACTTAAGTTAGAACAGAGATTTTTGACAAGAGGTTATCCCACTAAAAGTTTTTCAGAATGTAAAGAGTATGTTTATTTGAGGAGAAATTCTAACTATCAGCTAATTCTTTTAGACAATTCCTTCTCTTTGATGAGAAGGAATAATGCCACCAGTAAAGTAAGGAATGTGTTCATATGAACTTTCACAAGTGAGGCTGACAATATTAGAAACACTTTATTTAAATATTGGAACAGAAACCTTTCAGAAGATTTTTTGGTGAGGTTCAGTTTTGAACCAATTATTATCTATAGGAGAGGTTTTAACATTAAACAAAGACTAGAGTTTTTAAGTATGATCACTGACAAGATTAATATATAAAATGAATAAGCGTGTCAGATGCAAACAATGTCATTATATACTGAATGTCAAAAATTCTTCTAAGAATTATTCCAAATGTTTAGTTTGTCCTGGTAACTTTGATTGCTGCAGTAGAGCAGTGGTATATCTATGTCAATGCTTCTTCTGTGATGTCTTTTACGTACACAAAACCATGAGATAGCTTAAACCTTCACTTCAGGTTTCACAGGCAAAAGTGGAAAGCAGTGTTTCTACTACACACCATTTTGGGGGGACTAAATGCTTTCAGTATAACCAAGAAGGGACAAATAATGAGTGATATCCAGTGACACAGGGTAGGAAGCAATTAAGTTTCATCCCTACCTCATATGAAAACTCATCTCAAAAGGTTCTTTTACAATTAAATGTAGCTTATATCCCATCTAACAAACAAATCTTAGCTGTTTATCTCTGTCCAATTAGTTTTAGTAGGGCTGAAGTATTCCTTTCCAGTATTTGCCTTATATATAATATAAATATCATCCACAAAATGAAAATAAAATACTAAGAGTCATTCATCTGAAGCCAAACTATGTGCACCAATGTACTACTATTGACAAATACACCTGGCTTCAAGTAGAAAGTAGGACCTCTGTAGTTGTAAACACCATCTACATATTACTGAATGACCACTATTGCCCACCACTAACATTCTTCCTTTTTAAGAGCTCTGGTTACACTCTCAGGAGTAATGATGATGGTCTCCTTGTCAGACCACCCAGCACTCTAATGGTTGCAGAAATAGCTTCTGCCAAAGCAGAGCTAGATTACTGGAACAGCATGCCCTCAGAACTCAGGACCCTTACTACAATGGAGGAGTCCAGTAAATCAAAATAATCACACCAGAAAAATATTTCAAGGCCATTGTTGGAATAACCATGACAAAGCCATGTTTCACTACCATATACACCTCAAGAACTTTGGCAGGTAGTGGTATGTGTAAATTCTAAGGTCTCAAGTCATTCTCCTAAAATTTATTACTACATCTCATAACACTGTATATGCTTATTTCTTTTTACCTCTTCTTTGACCATCCTAAGTGTCACTAACTCTAATTTTCCTGCTACATGTATGCCTCCTGATAACTTCCTCTCCTGTTTTCACAACATCTGCCTTGGCTCTCCTCCACTTCTTTTGTTATGCAGTTCTGTCATTTCTCTACTGCTCATATTCATCTTTCTCTAACATATTTTCTTTACTTTCATTACTCTGTGATTGTTTTAGGTCACCCTTGAATCAGTCTACACAATTTGTACAACTTTCCTTTTATTGTATTACTTTTCCTCCCTCCTTAGCCCTAGCTAATTTTGTTTTACATTTTCAGTTAATAAGCATTCTTTATCTACTGAATTTATTTACTGTAGTTTTGTTAACTCATTCCATCTAGTACATCTCTTTTGAGTGTGTACTTTTAACTCCTAGTGGGTGTGTCTTCAGCCTTTTAAAAAATGAAGTTATCACCTTATCTATTGCTTATTAATACCCCAGTATGGATCCCTGTGATATGCGAGCCACCTTCATTGTTATTACTGAACCACTAACAGTAAATGTATTACAAATAATGAAAAACAGAAAACTAAATAGCAAGCAATAAGACGAGCAGACAACATCCATCACAGATGCAAAGTCTGCTGAGTAATAGGTCTTAAGTGCATCCTGCCTTCAATCTTGACAGACTCAAGCCGGATGTTTGAACTCCAGGTCCCACATTTCCAGCACATCCTGTTGTTGGCACAAGCGGTGTCCTGACTGTGTGATGTATGTGTTTATCTATAAATACATAGACCTGTTATCTCTGTTTGTCTAGCTTTAGACAAGAAAGACTGTTATCACACATTACAGGGAAGTACACCTTTCCCTCCCTACTGCAACCTTCCTGTGGTTATTTATACTCTTTGTCCCATTAACCTTGGTCTGTCCCTAGCAAGCCCTGTTAGCATACCATATTTTTTGCTCTATCCATTCTTCCTCCACCTCCTCCTCCTTCTTTTATTCCTATCATATCCCACTCTAGCATGTCTTAACCTACTGTCTAATGTTCTTTGCCTTGGTATGCAGCTCACCCTAATTCAAGTGCCTGTTTCCCTGCTAGTAAACTGGTTAATGCCCCTCTTATCTGGCTGTTCCCTTCAAATAAAACCTGTGATTTCCCCATCTTAATCTGGTCTATGGAGCGCACTCTCTGCCTAACCCTCAGCCAGATTGTTTTTGCTCCCTTCCTTTTCATTTATTTCACACTGTAAACTGCTGTTCACTTTTTCTGTTTGCAGTGTTTTTTATTTTTTATTCTTATTAATAGAAAGCTTTCTGAAGAAAAATTTTCTCTTTGACATGCTCACTTACCTTTCTGATTGTTTTATGTGATAACCTTTCTCCTGAGGACTGCCCCACTCCATTCCCTCTCACTTAACTCAGGCTCACTCTGCTCCTCTACCCTACCCCCATTCCCACCCACCCTCACTTTCCTTAAACATATACTTCCATATAATCCTTTTCTATGACTCATCAACCAATCATCCACACCATACCTTCACACACATCTCCACATCATCAGCCAATCAGCCACACAACCACACCCAGTCATTAACTTATACTAACCAATTATATTCCACACTTCACCTTATCTTTACATACCTCATCAATATTAATATCCATCATTCATATATCTACTACACATTGTCCTACATGACCAACTCCATTTTATCACTGCTACTTACATTCAAATACACTACTTCTCTTATCATACTATCCCATACCACCATGTTTCAAAATATATACCTCACACTACTCACAACATCAGTAGAACTCAAGTGTACTAGTTTCTCAAACATCTCATTGTCCTTAAATAATTGTAAGAGTATATGTACTGCTAGATTTAAAATTATTGCTAACAATAATTTCAAAATAACACTACCTACTGTGACTGAGTGTCCCTCTAAATCTTACTACTTTAAACACCTTAGAAATCACATACTAATATTGTCTCAATACTATGCCATTCATCCAAATCCTGGCCCTTTCATTTCAATAACTGTAAATAATCCCTCCCTTTCTCTGGCTCAGGTTTCAACACTTGCAACCTGTTTATTACAACTATAAACATATGTAGTATCTGCAATAAGATAACAGAATTTCAAGTCTGGCTCGCTCAGTGCTCACCAGATATTACAGGTGTTGCTGAAAGATGGCAAAAGCCTCAAATATTAGATACTGAAATTATCCCACCAGGTTATAATATCCTTCGTCATGACACATCAAATAAGAAAGGTGGTGGTGTAGCCTTGATCTTCTGCAATTCCTTAACCATCACTTCTTATTCTATACCTGTCTCAACTTTTGGAAACATTGAATTCCTTTTACCATCATTGCAAATAAACAAAACTAGACAACTATTAATAGCAGTAATCTAGATTCCACCGGCCACAATATACTCTTGCTCGAAGACTTCTTACTCTGGACCACCCATAATATAACTCAAGAAACTATCATAATTGGTGAAACTAATATTAATTGTCAAAACCTAACTTCAAACACCCCCTGATAACAGTATCAATCTATATAAATGTACCCAACTTGCTACAAACCCTTCTAAAATACAAAACAAGCAACCAGAATCCACACTGGACTGGATTCTTGTATCTGATGCTCATAAATATCCCAATATTGGTACCATCCCAAACATTGAGTTACTACTCACCTGCATATACGTATAGATGACATACACAAATTCCCAAACCCCACAGTTATAGAACATCAAGAAACGTAACCAATGTTTCTCAAATAACACTAAGAAATTCTCTTAAGGCCCAAAACTGGAACCCACTTAAAATGCTACCTTTATAAAAAGTTGTAAACTACTTTAATATGGTCTTTCGGGATACCTTAAAAACTCTTGCCCTCATAAGGTATAAAAGAACAAAATTCAATCATGCACTGTGGCTTACAAAACCTACCAAACAAATTCTTATTTCTTGGGATCAGGCCTGGAAGGAATGGTATAAAAGCAAAACTCTAGAAAATGAAATTACATTTAAACAACTTCGTAATACAGCAAATAAACTAATAAAAAAGTGACAAAAAACATACTTTACGCAACAACTATCCAACCAAAAAAATAACTCGACAAAACTTTGGAAATCTGTCTCTAATATCCTTAACCCAGGAATCATACAAACCCCATCACCTTTCCCTGACAAAACCCCAAAACATATAGCTCAGATTTTCAATCCTCACTTCATTGCTACCATCCTAAAACTTGTAAAAGAGCCGCCACCTGCAAAAAAATAGCTCTTCTAATAACAAGGATATTACCTCAAATCACTATCAGGATTAACCTAGCCAGGATCCCTCACTCAATAAAGATAACACTACTAATCAACCAAAAATGCTGCAGTTCTAACTACAACCAGGGCCAAACTCTCAAATTTTTAAACTTCTATCTAAACTATGACCATGCTCCCCCTCCACAGATAACCTCCCCTCTGAATATTTGAAACAGAGTGCAGAAGCTCTAGCATACCCTATTAGCATTCTAATTAACTGCTCTATCTCTGAAGCAACAGTCCCACAAATCTGGAAAAAATCCATTACCCCATTACATAAAAGAGGCATTACTAATGATTTAACTAAATATAGACCAATCTCCATTCTCTCACCTTTATCCAAAATTCTTGAAAAGTGTATTCACACCCAACTTCTAAAACACCTCACTGATAACAATTTTCTCACCTCTACTCAACATAGTTTTTGTCCTGCACATAGTACAACCAAAGCCTTACTCTCCTCTACTGACTCTGTGAATAGAGCTTTAGATGCAGGTCTTTTAATAACTGTATTTCTACTAGACCTATCCAAGGATTTTGACACAGTGCCCCATACTAAATTATTACAACAACTGGCAACACTAGGATGCGCCAAAACAAACCCTAACCTGGTTTACCAGTTGCCAGGAAAATAGACAGTTCATAAAATGGCAAAATAATCAGTCTGACTTCCTGGTAAATAAAATAGGAGTGCCCCAAGGCTCCATTCTGGGTCTCATACTTTTTAACATATTCATAAATAATCTCCACACAGTCTCCTTTCAGAGCTCACTTGTCCAATATGCCGATGATTCTACCATCATATACTCTTCCAGTAATTTTCAAGACCTCCTAAAAATAACACAAAATGCTTTTT
The DNA here is from genome assembly GCF_019279795.1 of Protopterus annectens. Taxonomy (NCBI): domain Eukaryota; kingdom Metazoa; phylum Chordata; order Ceratodontiformes; family Protopteridae; genus Protopterus; species Protopterus annectens. The sequence continues at coordinate 323,521,885 of NC_056749.1, forward strand.
CAGTAATAGAAACATGGTTACATGAAGCACAATTACTTCTAACCCCCAAAAAATCAAAGCTACTGCTATATCCATCCAAACATTCCCCACAAGATTTCAAAATGTTCTTCCAAAACAACACTGAAAGAGAAGTAGTGCATACTGAAAAATTACCAGGTATTAGTATAGATGACAAACTATGCTTTGAACAACATATACTCAATATAATAAACAAACAAATTTCAAATTAGGTAAGCTGTACAGACACAAATCATATATAGATACCCCCACTAGAATAACATTGGCTGGCACTCTCCTACTTCCTTCCTTCATTTATGGCTTGTCCATTCTAACAAACCTACACACATCCTTGAGCAACAAATTACAATCATGCTACTACAAATTTTGCCTCAACCTACCTTACCACACACACCATCGTCAAGCCATTGACACAGTAAAGTAGCTCAACTTTCCTCATTACCTGCAGTATACTCAGCTCACCACTGCTAACAAACTAATATATAAGCCAGGTATCTGCCCCACACTACCACATATCATCCAGTCCTACATCCCCTCTAGGAAACTTTGGTCTTCAGACAAACACATTTTACTTATGTCCAAACCCATCAAGAGAGCAGGACAAAGTTTATATTCCTAATACATAACATAATTATGGAATAACCTACCCCCCCACTATTACTTTACTTGATTCATTAAAAACCTTCAAATATACCTCAAACACTACTTTCTTGAAAATCAAACTTGTCTATGTGATCCAAATCTAATTCCACCTTAGAATTAATCCTAGGCCATTGTACAATTGTACTTTATTCTTAACTAGAAACCTTAAACAATTAACTTTCATTACTCCACAACTGATTTTTAATATTAATATAAATACCTTGTTTTCAGCCTCTGTGCTGTCAGAGATAAACATTATCAGAATGCCACTAAGTGATTATCCATTCATTGCCTGCATTTAACCTGACTGTATATTTTTACTTATTTTGCTTATTACAATAACTTAAATTATATAAAAATCATACTAATGAAAATGTAAATTGTACTGATCTATTGTATGTTTTACTGTAAATGGAGTTTTTCTCCCGGGGCCTTCACTGAAAATGGGTCTCTGACCCAGAGGCTTTCCCGGTCAACAAATGTCAATAAATAAATAATAAATAATTATAGTTCAAACAAATATTCACATCTGTGGAACCATAACTGTTTATAAAAAACTGTAAATGGCAAACTATACAGGATCAATCAATCTTTACATTAGTGACAATTATATAGTTTGATGCTTGAAACTGGAGTTTATAAGCCAAAGTAAAGGTAGTAAATATTAATTTTGTAATTCTGCATAAACAACTTATATCATCTCAGTAACCATTCCAGCAAGCCGCAAATTGCCAGCAGGATTTTCTTCCTATAGGTATGAGCTTTCATACGAGGCTATGCCGTTCTGCCTGTGTTACATGAATGTTGATATATTTAGAGAAATATAAAAATTACTACAATACAAATAAACAGTATACAAGTAATATACAATATCTCTCTAGCTGCATTAAATGGGTGAAATATTAATACAACTGAATTTGTCATCATGTATGCTTTAAGATAGGATCTTCTGATACCTTGTATGCAGCATGGTTTTGGAATTATTAATGCAAATATAATCAAACAATATTTGATGCCAAAGGACGTCAGAAGGAGGTAACTGCAGAAACACCTGGAAGTGCAATTGGCTGTAATGAGTTATCTTGCTGTTATGTTTAACAATTATTAATGCCTGCATTATATTGTAAATCGATTTATTACCTATGTTCTGTATTACTGCCTTTTGAGCACAGGGCATGCCTGAAAAGGTTCCGAAAACCAGTATACTTACTTGGTTAACAAATGTAAAACAAAACAAAATAAAATAAATCTATACGTAAACAAATAAAGCAATATAATGAGACAGCTATCAGAGGAAGTAACATAGTAATGGTGAACCGTCTTGAAACTGCAACTGTTCCAAAGCATCACATAGATTTCCACACTATCATGGGAATGGAAACTGCTAAGAGGGACACTGCAGTTGTTAAAGAGTAGAATTACTTGCCTAGGCAGTGTGCTGCAGTTAGCACCATCCCCAGCGTTTAGGAAGGAGGGAAATTGAAAGCAAACAACTGTCGGGTTTGGTAAATCCCTGCAAATTTGTAGAGAACGATTTTGATAATTCAGTACATTATGTACATGCAGTTACATGCATGCAGGTGGGAAAAGCAAGTATGTGGAGAAGAGAGGAGGGGGAGACTAAGTCAGTGTCCACACTTCCAACAGAGGCTGGCATCATGACTCCTTCAAGGGAAGAGGTATGTTTTAACAGTGAATGTCAATTTGAACTACAGCTGTCAAGAGATTTTACATAAGATCACAAAGGAAGAGTCAAGACATGCACAGCTCTTGGATCCAACACCAAAGTAATTGAAGGAGTTAGCAAAATTATCTTCAAATCCTCATGGGCAAGGTAACTATGTATATTGGGATAAAATATTATTGTATAAAGCATGGGCATCTAAAAGAAGGCTAGTGGGTGAAGTGGTACAGCAAATGGTTGTTACATGGGTCTACATTTCTGGCTTCAGCTAGTGAATCCCCTGTTTCAGGCCACCTGGGTATAAAGACCTATGAAGAATCTTTCCTCGCCATGGGTTGCAAAAGATGTAAAATGCCATAGTATATTTGACAAAAACTGTCAAAATGTTTGCAAAGCAGTGTAGAAAGTTTAGATATATATGGTGCCCTTGCTTGTGATTGAGAAAATGTTTCACAGGGTAGGCGTGGATATTGTGGTTAGACTTAGCACCCCATCCACTACAGACAAAAAGTACATATTCTAACTGTAGACTGTGAGTGGGTCTGAAACCTGCACTATCTTTTTTGCATAGAAAAAGGTAGACCAAAATACTGAAGATTTTTTACCCTTTGAGTTGCTTTTTGGTCAGAGTGACTGGACCTCTTGACTTAATTTCTGACAAGTGGCAGGATGACTCCAAATCCTAGAAGAAATCTGTTGTGGACTACATCCTATATTTCATAACTCCGCTTAGGAAACTCATGGCATCGATACAATAGCACCTTGTATATGCCAGAGACTTTCATCATCTATCTAAAAGGATTTTTTTCTAACTCACAGTTCTGTACAACAATTTTTAAAAAATCGCGCTCTCTCCCCCTGGTAGGAAAAGGGATGAAAGTGGAAGTCTTTTTATATTTTTTTGATAAATTTTTAATGTCATTTTTTCAGATGGGTTAGTTTGTCTTGTTTTGGTTAATATAATAGAGTTTACATCAGTGTTATTGTCCTGTAGCTCCTCCATTTTCAAACAAATGGTTGGTTGTCTTTTTTACTAGTTGGAGTTCATTTTTGTCATTCAGGTTTTAAGTATACGTTTTGTTTTGCCACCGGTGTCTGACCGGACTGAGGTTATAAGACAGAACACAATGGCATCACAGATTTCTAATATATTGGGGGACTTAACTGTTCTGATTCAACAGATTTCCAAATTTGCTCCAATCAACATGGGGACAACAGAAGTTTTTGAAGTGAGTAATAGCCTGTGGACTTTGCTTCTCTCTCTACATTTAAGGCAAGGTGAGAATGCAGCTTGGGTTTGGAAGATGCTCCTGCTTTTAACATTATCTTGGTTAACAAATTTCAACCAGAGTTTTCACAACATAGCACATACAATGAGAGGTAAATTATTCACACAATTAAAGGATTTTGAATGATTACTAATTAGATATAGGAATCTACAACTGGACAACAGTTACCTAAATGAGTGTGTAAGTGTAAACTAAGTTATAAAAGGGCAGCATTTGCAGAAATTTCCAATTGGTTTGGTAGAAAACTCTATTTTTACATCAGGTGTTACTCGAGTTATTTGATCGGACAAGATTAGAAATTGTTAGGCTTATCATTGACAAGGAGTGGAAAATTAAAGAACTTGATGAAGAAATCAGGGCTCTTAGCTCAAGTATTGAGAATGATTTATTATTTCCAGCAGTGCGACCTGAATACAGAATCGTTTTCCAACAAGCAGGCAATGTTTCCAAGATCAAGAAAGTTAGATTACGATCAGAAAAAAAGTTTACTTGAGACCAAGGGTAATGGATTGACATCATCAAATGGAATTGGGTTTTAAGCAGCATTTTGTAAATGCGACGAGTGCTGGTAGAGATGTTGATACTGTTGTTCAAAGAGAAATTTGTTTTTAGAATCCTCAAACACAGTTCACTCAGGAGGGACTTTCAACAACAAGAACCACAATGTGGAGCAGCAAGTAGCCTGTCGTAAATCCAGTCCAGGACAAGCCGGGAGAACAATGAGGAAAAAGGCAGGAAGAATAACTGATATCCAACACCAGTGGTTTAGAAGATGGTCATGGTGACATGGAAATGGTATGTGATATAATGAGACTGCCCACCACTTCAATATCTTACTATAGCACTATTGAAATTAATGATGACATTCAATCTTTGCTCTTAAAAAGGTTCACGTTTGTCCCACAATTTAAAACTGACATTGTGCCCGTACCTTTACAATTAAAACTATACACAAGACAGTTAAATTTAAGAATATTTTTTAATGACAAAAAAGGGGGATATACAAGGAGAGGTTAAGTAGGAAGAGCACCTTCATGCCACCCTCTTATCCAGAGTGTGTAATATTTGAACAAATATGTGAAGGTTGTATTAGTAACTTTTTACTTAAACCTAACAAGAGCAATGATAATTTAACTACAGGAGAATGAAAAACATTGACATATTTGAAGATTGACAACTCAACAAAGGTAATGAAACATGATAAGGGTGTGGGGGTAGTCATTATGGGCCATTTGATTTATAGTGGCAAAATGATGGAAATTTTATATAATTCCAACACATATAAGTATGCCAAGAAATGAAGTGTTTTGGGCTTATTCAAAGAATAATGTGTTTATTTTGATATGTTGTGCCAAGAAAGTTTATCAAATAGTATTTCAGTATTTTGAAGTGAATACACCAGTTATATCAACAATTTTTGGAGTTCTGAAGGGTTTACAAAAATGTCCATGACACTCCATTGAGACCTATAGTTGCTGCCAAGGAGTCAAAACAGAACCATATGTGGACCATTATTGTAAACATATACTATTCACTGAAAAAGGAACTTTTGCAATTATTGAATGATACTCCATAGAATGGCAATATTATATAAGGTACCATTTATGTTATTAATCTGTTTTCAATAATGCCTCATGACCAAGGAATGGAATTTTTTAGTAACAGTTTCTATACAGATGGATATATGGAAAACACAAAATGTTTTATTATTTTACATTTTCTGGATTTCATGTTAAACAGTTTTGTACATTTTGAGGGGGAATTTTTTCAACAGATTTCAGGGGTAGCTATGGGAGCAAGATGCACCCCTATATATGCCAATCTGGCTTTAGCAAATTGGGAACATCGTTTTGTAGTTAATTCTCCTTTTTGCAATCAAATATACAGATATTTCAGATTTTTTGACAGCATTTTTATATTATGGTTAGATGATAGTGATTCTTTTCTGCAGTTTGTTAGGGATTTGAAAAGTATGACTGAATTTTTAAAGTTTACTTCAAATCATGATGTGGAGAGTAATAATTTTTTTGATGTCACAGTTGGTAAGGACGTAGTTAACAAGAAGTTTATATCCAATATTTTTTGTAAAAAAAAACATATTCAAATACATTCTTACACTTTCACACTTGCTACAACTTCTTTCAAAAGAAGAGCATTATCAAAGGGCAAATGGTGTGGTTATCAAGGCTAGTATCTAATGATGTAATTTTTTGTCAGAACTTGATAACTTGATGAATATGTTTAGAGAGAGAGAGAGAGGCTATCCAGATGACCCTATATTTGGCCCATCAGTAAAAGTGAGAATATATTTTACTTATGAGATACAAATGAGATCAAAAAGGGTTTAAGGGGAATAAAAACTGGGCAATGATTATCCAGTTTTAACAAAGTGACTATAAGAATTTTAAATATTATGTATGGCTGTTGAAATTATGCATTTACTCAAGAACTGAAAGAGATCTTAGGAAGTTAACCAGCGTAGTATATAGTAGGGGAAAAAACATTAAAAATCATTTGGAGAATATTAATATTGACAATGTTGGTTGCCCTAGGATGCCTAAGTGTGGAGGATGTAAATATTGCAAGTATATTAACAAAAGTCCTTATGAGATGGTGGAAGGATGTAAAAGGACTTTAAGATGACTGGAATATATAGCTGCGATACTAGAGGGTTGGTATACTTGGCCACCTATATGCCATGTGAGGCATTGTATACTGGAAAGGCTTCAAGGAAGTTAAAGGAGAGATGATATGAACATGCGTATGACAGCAGGAAAAAAAAAAGGATAACAGTGCACTATTTAGGCACTCCCTAGATTGTAGTTCATTTAAAAATGTATTTATTTTTTATTATAGATAGAATTAACATCCGGGGGGAGCTGATCCTAGCAATATGTTAGAAACTAAGGAAGTATTATGGCAGATACAGTTAAATACTATTTTTAAACCAGGAATCAATAATACTATTTTACTATCTAGTATTCTCAAAATTAAAGCAAATAAATTATAATGAAGCTTTTAAGGAATACATTTCAAATTATATTTATTGTGTTAGTGTCCCTTAAATTTGTTTTCTTAAAAAATTGATAAAGTCATTTGCAAACTACTTTAAACATAACTTAACAAGATTAACTTGCTCTCAGATACACAACATTGTCTCCATGGCACCAAGAATGCTTTGTGCTCCTACATAAACTGTATTTATTTTGACTTTGAGTGATGACAGTCTGTTGGCATGAAGTTCCTTGATTTTACTAAAGCCATTGATAACATCGGGTCACTGTTTGTTATGTCTAAATCATCTTCCTTTAATCTATAACCATCAACAAGTGACTGGTTTGATCAGTAGCTTCTCTGTAAAGCAAATTCCATTCTAATGAAAAATATATTCTAAAAAACAAAAACAATGTGAGCAAACTATAATATAGAAAGGACTCTGCACTAATCTGTTCACAAACTGTGCCAATGGAGTACTAAAAGCCTGCAACACTAAACCTTAAAATAAAATGCAATACTTATCTCTTCAAACACCTCAGCACTAACTACTTCTCACAACTCAACAAATTAAAACACCAGGCCAGACTGACAGCACAATATGTTCAAAATATCAAGGTGTATATACAAACAAATCAACATTATACACTGATGTTCTAATAAATTCAGTTAACTTTGCTAAGTCAACTCAAACTGCATTATTTTTAAAATGCAGAAAAATATATTAGCAGTGATTACACTTATACTGTCTAAAAAAACTCTTTTTTGGTTCAGTATATATATGACCACCTATAAAACTATTTAAAAACACTCACATACACCAGTAACAATAATTCATACTGCTATTTGGACATTTATGTGTTCCTTCAAGTTAATGCACCAAAATGTCCTAACATAGTTGAAGGACTTTGGTGGTATACTCCAAGCTGTGACTTAACATCTAGGGGTGTTACTTGTTAAAACATACAAACACACTCTACAACACTTCCTGTTCAGCTATCTTTCATCATTCAGCTGCAGCAGGAGCAGAATACATCGCACAGCATTTTACAAAAATAACAATTCCATAATCCATTCACGTGTAACCTTAAATATCCTCCTAAATAAACTGAACTCTAGTTATCTGAAGGGTAAAATTGTATTACATTACCTGACAGTCATTCTGTAAAGTAAATCCATCACATTTTCCTCCCAATTTATTCTCCCTCTCCCAATCTACTGTGCTAGAATACTTATCATTCTCCTGGCCCTTCCTCCAATCTCATCCTCATTTTAATGACGTATACAATTCATGTTGTTTTAACAACCTAGTTTTGTTCAGTCTTATTGGTACTTGTCATTTCAACCTCCTTTTAACAATGTTACCCTCTCCAGAACTGTATACATATATGTTTCTAACAACTTCTTGTTTCTAAGCTAATATTTGTGCGATTGGTATACTTCATGCAATCTTAAATATGAAATCTTAAACTGCAAAAACACCAACTAGGCCATTCTACTATATGTCAACTTAATATACGCTGTTAGCATAATATGCACAGTATCTTGATAGACCTGTAGGTGTGATCAATATCAATCTATATCAATATTGTCCCCAGAATCTCTCAAGAAGGGCATTAGTTCAAGGCCAATACATTTTTATGTAGGGTACAACCTAACACCCCAATAAAAGGCGATTTTAACTACCCCACCATTAACTGGGAAAACTACTCATGTACCAACTCTTGTGCTCAATGTTTTCTGGAATTCATAAATTTCAACACCTTGGATCAACTTATCCACACCCCCACCAAGGACAGCAATATCCTAGACCTGGTCATTACCAACATGGGCAACCGGTGTTCCACACCAGAGGTCAATTCCTCGTTGGTCAGATCTGACCACAAGCTAATCACTCTAGACATCCACATCCCACCCCCACCCCCCATTAGGGAAACCACTGTAAAATATTTCTCCAAAGCAAACTTCATGCTTATTAAGACAGAAGTGGCAAACTTCATGACACCCATGCTGACGGACAATAGAGGTACGACTGCTGAATCCTATACAGATGCACTTTATAAGCACTTACACGAGGCATGGATCATGCAATCCCTAACAGAACCAAGATGCTATCTTCCAAAAAAAGGAAGCCAATCTGGTGGTCCCCTGCCATAAAGAAACTCTACAACAGAAGAAAGAAACTGTTGCAAAAAAAGAGTAAAATCCCATGATTGGAGGAACTCCCTGATCAGCCTCAGTAAGAAGCTGAGATCCCTCATAAAATCCTCCAAAGCTAGTTATGAAAACAAAATTGCCACTGATTCTAAAGACAGCCACAAATCATTCTATAGCTATGTCAAGAATCTCAATGGCAACACTCAGATCTGCTCTGAGTTACAGCACAATGGCACTAAATATACAGAACCAACTGATATTACAACATCATGGCAGATAGGTTCTGTGCTAATTTTACCCCCTCTCATCACCTGAAGGGCCAATCTCTATACTGGAAGAATGTAATGTTCCTGTAATCATGGCTGCACAGGTAAAAAAACACACTCTCCAAAGCCAAGAACACAGCATCCATGGGACCTGCCAACATACCAGGCTGCATTCTACACGAACTACAGAACAAACTGACACCTCACGTAAGTACTGTGTTCAATCATAGCCTCACCTCAGGCTTTGTGCCCACTGAATGGTGCACAGCAATGGTTATCCCACTCCATAAAGGGGGAGCCACCACGGACCCTGGGAACTACCGCCCCATTAGCCTGACAAGTCTGGTCTGCAAGGCTATGGTATGAATCACCATGGAACTTATAAACGATGACATTGGTAATCTCCAAACTCTGGACCCTACCCAGTTAGGTTTTGTAAAAGGCAGATCATGTCTCCTAAATATGATAGACTTCTTTGAAGCAGTCACCAAAGCATTAGATGAGGGTAAGGTGGTTCACACAGCCTATCTAGATCTCGCCAAGGCTTTCAACACCATCCCCCATGCTGGAATTATAGATAAACTCACTAAACTATGTATAAATCCCTATGTCACAAGATGGGTTTTCAACTGGCTCACTGACAGAACCCACACTGTGAAAGTAGCAGACTCCAAATCCAACTTCAGACCAGTGACAAGTGGAGTAGCACAGGCTTCAGTCCTGGGTCCTGTCCTGTTTGGTATTTACTTCTCTGAAGTACAGGCTAACACAGAAGGTCTTTGGCTAATGAAGTTCACAGATGACTGCAAACTAGGAGCCATAATCAAAACTCCTAACAATGTGGACATCCTACAAAAGGGCTTCACCAAGACAGATGCCTGGTGTCAAAGCCTTGGCCTCAAGCTCAATGCCAAAAAGTGCAGTGTCATCCCTTTTGGTAAAAACTCTGTACCCATGAACTACCACATAGGCGGTAGTCTACTTAACACCGTAAGTGTAATAAATAACCTTGGGGCACAGGTGGATTGTAGTCTCTCCTTTGATAATCACATCACCACAGTAGTTAGCAAATCCTTCTACATGGCACACCTCATCACAAAAGGTTTCTCATCCAGAAAAAAAGAGGTCATTGTTCCTCTCTACTCATCACTCGTTAGACCCATTATAGAGTATAATGCCCCTTTTGGTATGTACCTCACAAGATATCTACAACAACTGGAAAGGCCACAGAAATACCTCACAAAGAGGATTACGGGCCTCAAACAGATGCCCTACGCAGACCGTCTCAAAAAACTCCAGCTTTACTCCATCGCATATTGCCTACTCAGAGGTGATCTCTGCCTAACATACAAAGCTATGTCAAACCCAGAGCTGTTGGACATACTCCACTTAAAGAAATCCCAATCCCTCCAAGCTACACGCTCTAGGGACCTAAACCTTGTCACCACAATAAACAGAACATACTGGAGGGATAGATTCCTGTCCCAGAGTCTTCCCATACTCTGGAACAAACTACCTATCTATATCAAACAAAGCTCCTCATTAGCACTCTTCAAGAAAAATCTTGATGATTGGATGGGAGATAGGAAATTCACCCTGGGGATTAGTTCTGTGGCTCTGCTTAACAGGGGCACTGGAAAATAATTTTCTTGGGTGGCGAAAGCCAGGGTACCATTTGGCTAGGCTTATACAGGCCCTAGGGCTAATAGCCTTGTACCTACCTATGAAACTATGAACACATTCTACTAAAAGTATATACCATGCTGCCCTCTCTTGTACTGACTTATTAAACAAGAACTCTGGGTATATTATTGCCTAGACCTTATTTCTGGACTTCATTGAAAATGTACATCACTGTGTTTGGACACCATACTCAGTAAAACAATAAAACTTATAAAAAATATATTTTTACATTCCAGTATCCAAAAGATAATTCTTAGTACTGAATAGCACATATGTGGCATATTTCTACAATTAGTGTTAGTGTTTGTACAGTTGTACGTATTGTTGTTTGACAGTGATTGGCTTGATTCTCCAGTTTAGTTCCCACATGGCAGAGTTATGGCTGACTAATCTAGTGTCTGGTTCTCTATATCAAGGAACAAAGAAAAAAAAAGATTATTCCCTTATCTGGCAACTCAGTCTGAGGAGAAGACAGATCTGTTCTCCGCTACAAAATCTGTGTCCCCTTCCTGATCTAGCCTCAACTTTGAACTTATTCGGCTTGTTTCTAGACCAAACAGAGAGTGCTGACATCAGCAAATGCAGTATCAGCATTGAGAAACTGAATGCTGCTACTGAGGAGCCCCCTGCCATTTTGTAACTGGGGCAGTGGCCTTCTTTGGTCCACCCCTCTACACTAGCTACAGTCATGTCAGGTGACATGCCATCTGTGCAGAATCTGCATGTCCTTATTGTGTTAATGCAGCCTTCCATCAGGCTCTGTTCCTCATCCTAAAGACACGATAGTTGCTCTGGTGACCTTACTGCCCACAAGTGTGTGTGTGTGTGTGTGTGGGGGGGGGTATGGGGGTATTGTGCAAAAGGACTGGCAGTATCCAGATCTGACAGACTCCCTTACACCCACAGAATGCTGATTGGTTTCAGCTCTGCCCTGATCTTGAGTAGTCTAAAACAGAAAATGAATGAATGAATAGGTACTACATAGAGTTATCCACATTCACTTCATTACAGTCCCAAGTCTTTTTTTTTTAATTATGATCTTACATACAGTTACCGGCTTAGCCAGCTGATTATACCTGTTGCTGAGAGCTGTTCCTCATTCATGACATACACATAGAATATGTGTGTAATAATTTTACTGTCAGTTAAAAGCCTTTTGAAAAGAGAAACATTTTTTCAAATAATTCATGGTCCTTTTTTCCGACAAAAACATCTTGCATACCTCCCCTTCCTCATGGGCACACAAGGACTTGTTATACCTTCTGTCTGTTGAAAAGGTAGCTATGAAACCAAGTCAAATATGTTATATTGAGGTTATAAGTTGCTAGTTTGTTGAGCAGTATTTGGGGGATATGGTATCAAAAGCTTTGGACTTACTGAGAAAGACAAATGAGACAAGTTGACCATCATTTTTGAGGATGTTTACACTGTTAATAAAACTAATGAGTGCTTTGTTAGTACTATGTTTAGGTCGGAAGCCATGTTGAGAGCTAGATAAGAAATGCATTTTTCTAAGATTTTGCAAAGGGGGGAGAGAATTGCAATAAGTCAGTAGTTTGTGTAGAGGGATGACGTGATATTTTTCCAGAGGAGAGGAACATTTTGTTCTGAGATTGAGCAATTGATTAAAATAGATATGGGATATGAGATGGATGGAGTAGCTAGTCTTAGAAATTCACCGGGGAGTTGCTATGCTGCAAGAGTACAGGGTTTTAATTTGTTTAGAAGACTTTTTATGTAGTTAGTTTTTATGAGTTTAAATGAGAATGAGGTAAGGTTATGTTCCGTTGAGGTGGGAACTGAAAGGGGTAGGTTAGCAGTGTGTTTTATGAGAGAGGTTATAGAACTGATAAAGTGAGTATTAAATTGAGATGTTATGGATTCAGAAGTATTTTTGGTGGATGGAGCATGGACAGAGGGCTTATCTGAGTTTAGGAGATAATTGATACTTTGTCAAAATTTTGGGGGGTTATATCAATGCTGTTGTTGACATGCCTGGAAGTAAGTTTTTTTGTCATACTTGATGTGTTTTTTGCCCCCAACAAAGCTGAGGCTTACAGGAGACAATAAAAAAACACAAAGAATGCAGAACAGTAAGGAAAATTCTTTACTGGCGCATCCGGTATCACAGCTTACGCCTTCAAGGAATAATTAACACACCATGTAGCACATATTTTATGCATCCATTAATTACATAATAAATCCACTAATTGATTAGTCAGTTCTCATTACCTTCATATAAATAATTTAAAGTATACATATAAACATTTAAGGTGACATTGCACATATTTTTAAAAAAAATTCAATAATGTTCCCTTACAAATGAGAGAATGTTACATTTTACAAATACAGACATGGAAAAATCCTAATATACTTCTTACCCCACATTTGGGTTAATGTCCAAATTTAACCACCTGGGATATAAAGTACCAACATTTATGATGCATTTTGTTTCCAATGACATTAAACTATTCAAAAATTTCTCATCCTGACAAGCTATAGTCTTCACCAACACAGTGCAAAAGAAAGTGGAATCTAAACCACCATGACATTTCCTAAAATGCTCTGCTACTGGGCTTTCTAATCTACCTCTCCTGATGTCTCCCAAGTGCTCCATAATTCGTACTTTATATCCTAGGGGGTTAAATCTGGACATTAACCTAAATATGGGGTAAGAAGTATATTAGGATTTTTCATTGTCTGTATTTTTAAAATGTAACATTCTCTCATTTGTAAGGGAACATTATTGACTTTTTTAAAAAAAATATGTGCAATGTCACTTTAAATATTTATATGTATGCTTTAAATGATTTATATGAAGGTAATGGGAACTGACTAATCAATTAGTGGATTTATTATGTAATTAAGGAATGTATAAAATATGTGCTGTATGATGTGTTAATTAGTCCTTGAAGGCGTAAGCTGTGGTACCGGATGCACCAGTAAAGAATTTTCTTTACTGTTCTGCTTTCTTTGTGTTTTTTTTTTGTTCGAAGTTTATTTGTTTTTTTGTATGCTTCATACATGGTTGGAAGGCAGAGGAGTTTGATCAGAATGGCAGCAGATGGTTCCCATTTTTCTTGTTCCAGTATGTGGAAAGAGAGAGAGGAGAGAATTGCCAGTGATGACCCCTGGGCATCGAGGGAAGTAAACGCTAGCATTTTCTTAGGCTGTTTTAGGCCCAGCAGGTGAAACAAAGTTATATAACATACAATAAGCTAATGGTACTTTCCCAAGATTATTTAGCACCAGTAAGTGAGTCAAAGTTATAAAGCATACCACAAACTAATAGAATTTGTTTAGGATAGTATAGCACCAAAGAGTGAGGCAAGAATAGGCAACCCTGCACTGTGACAGTCTGCATACAAACAGCTATACTCTGTGGCATATTGTCTGCTTAACATACAAGACCATGTCAAACCCTGAGCTGTTGGACATGCTCGACTTAAAGAAATCCCAATCCCTCAGAGCCACACGCTCCAGGGATCTAAACCTTGTCATCACAATGAAAAAAACATGCTGGAGGGATAGGTTCCTGACCCAGAGACTCCCCATACTCTGGAATAGACTGCCTAAACATGTCAAGCAGAGCACCTCCTTGGCCCTCTTCAAAAGGAACCTTGATGATTGGATGGGAGATAGGAAATTCACCCCAGGGATCATGTCAGTCGCCCTGCTAGACAGGGGTCCAGGGAAGTAAATATTTTGGGAAGAAATATTCAGGGAATTGTTATGGCTAGGCTTGTATAGGCCCTAGGGCCGATAGCCTAGTACCAACCTGTGAACCTATCATTAAATATAATGAGGTTATTTGTAGTATTGCAAAATAGGAGCTTGATTATTATATGCTTAGCTTCTAAATGCATGGTGGATTTGTTTGACCTAATAAGTACAAAATAAGTAGCAAGTGCCCTGCAGTTTGGATAAAATAAACACAAGTGCAGTCATTTATTTTAAAAATGACTAACTAGGAAACCAATGACTCACATCTCATTTCCTGGTCTTACTTGGCAAAGAAAAAAGGAATGGCAAAGCCACATCAAATTATTAAAGCAGGTCAAACAGTTCAGCAGTAAAAACAGTGTGCAAAGAGCAAAATCCTTAAGCACACAGTCATCAGCTAATGAGCTTTCATAAATCAAAATAAAATCTTTGGAACTTACATGCTAGTTTAGGAAAGAGAAAGCAAGCTACTGATTGTATGGAAATAGTATCATATGTATTATTAGGATGAGCAAAATCTATTTTAGCCAGGTAAAAAAGAATCACTAGATACATGTGCCTACTAATATATATATATATATATATATATATATATATATATATATATATATTATATATATATATATATTTATTTATTTTATTTATTTTATTTTATTTTTATTTTACATTTGTTGACCGGGCTAGTCTAGCTGGATACATGTCCATTTTCAGTAGAGGCCCGGGGAGAAAAGCTCCACAGATAAGACAATACAGAATACATTTACAAATGGTATAGGTTGGCATGAAAAACAAACAAAGTGAAAACGCCATTAGAATAACATATTTATAAAGTAACAATCAGTAATATTATACAGATAAATACTAGGTCGGCGACCAATTGAAGTCACAGGGAAGAGTTGTGATCGCTGATGCAGGGTAAGTGCAGCAGCGGCTAGTCAGGTTTAGGACATGGGCATAACCATTCAGACTTAAGAAATATGTTGAGGTGAGTTTTGAATTGATTAATCGAGGTCATTAGTCTGAGGCTATTGGGTAGAGAGTTCCATAGCTTTCCAATGGAATTGGCATAGAGAGCATCACCTCCAGAGTTATTAGATTTAATGGTTAGAACTTGAACACTATTAGCTGACCTGAGTGATTTTAGGTTAGAGTAGGGGGTAAGGATATTGCACAAAGAGGGGGTTCTGTCCGGTTGGTTGATTATTTTGAAAGCCTCTGTAAGTTGTTTGAGTTTGAGGAGGTTGGGGAGTTCGAGCCATCCGAGGTTATTTAGGTTGAGGCAGTGGTGAGTACGATACGGGGTTCCTGTTATAAATCTAGCTATATGATTATAGGCAACAGATAGTTTATTGAGTTCCCGCATGTTGAGGAACGACAGTATTGGTGAGGCATAAAGGAGGGTGGAAAGGAGGTGAGTGCGAGCAATGGTTAGTTTAGTATGAGGGGTTAGGAAATTTTTTATTCTGTACATAGATCCAAGTTTCTTGTTCACGGATTTAATGGTTTGGTTAATATGTATATCAAATTTAAGCTTGTTATCTATGGTCACACCTAATAGTTTGGTATGAGAGACCGGGGATATGATGGTACCATTTATAGATTCCACATGGAACATGTTGTCCGCATTCAGAGGATCTTTACCTAAAGGAGTAGTTGCAGAGGGGTAGAAAAGCAATAGTTTGGTTTTAGTGGGATTAAGGATTAGTTGCCTTTTAGAGAACCATTTTTCCACTAACGTAAAGCAGTTTTGGGTGATTGTTTGAAGTTTCGGGAGGGAGACGTCAGAACAGATCAGGGTAGAGTCATCTGCATATTGGATGCATGTAGAATTGGGGATGATCGAGTGAAGTTCATTAATGAAAACTGAGAAAAGAAGAGGACCCAGTATAGAGCCCTGAGGAACACCTATGGTGTTGGGAAGTAGGACGGATAGCTTGTTTTGCCATTGACGACTTGTTGCCTACACGAGAGATAGGCTTTAAACCAGTTTATGGTTGGGATGTCAAGGTATAGGGTTTCCAGGGTGTGAAGCAGTTGCTTATGATTGACCATATCAAAGGCCTTTGAGAGGTCAAGGAAGAGAGCTGAGGAAATTAATTTCTTGTTCCTGTTGTTGTTGACTGAGTCAACAAAGGAAAGAAGGGCAGTGGTTGTACTGTGATGGGGGCGAAAGCCATGCTGAGTTGGGGACAGAAGACTATTAAGGTTGAGATAGTGTAGGAGCTGTTTGTGAACACACCGTTCCATGACTTTAGCTATTGGAGACAGTATTGCTATGGGACGGTAGTTGGATGTTTCCATGGAGGTCCCCCCTTTATGAAGAGGGATGATATATGAGATTTTCCAAATAGAGGGAATGGTAGTTTCAGTTATAGTTCTATTAATCAATATTGAGATGGGATAGGCAATGGCGTCTGACGCTATTTGAAGGTATTCTGCAGGGAGCTGGTCAGCAGCTAAGGTGGTAGGTTTGAGTTTTTTCAGGAGGATGCGTATATAGGAGGTAGGTACCGGCTGTAGATTAAAGGAGGGGTGTACTGAGTCTTTAGTGTGGGTAAAAGAAGGGTTGGTAGTGGTAAGCTGACTGGTTAGGGACTGGATGGTCTCGATGAAAAAAGAGTTGAAAGCATTGGCTATTATCTCTGGTTCTTTCCCAATGAGTTTCTCAGGGGTTGGGGTAGTAGATTTACCCGGGCGGAGGAGCTTATTAAATCCAGCCCAAAATTTCTTTGGGTTGTTCTGGTGTTTGTCCTGGAGGTGACAAAAATATTGTTTTTTGTCTTGGGTAGTGGCCGCTTTAGTAGTGTTTCTAAGCTGTTGAAACTTGATGCGAGCTAGTGGGGTTTTGGTCGCTCTCCAGTTATGCCAGGCCTGGTTTCGAAGTTTAATTTTAGATTTGGTTTCGCTAGACAGCCAAGGTGCTATTCGTTCCTTGGTTCTGATTTGACGGTTTGGGGCGTGGGAGTCAAGTATCTTCAGGAAAGTACTATTAAAGTGTGCTACGCTCTCTTCGAGTGGTAAAGTTTTCAGGGTGGACCAATTACAGGATTGGAGTTCAGCAAGGAAAAGTCTTGGGACAAAATTCTTCTTGTTTCTAACAAGTCTGTAAGAGGGGGGGTTATTCGATGGACACTTATGTTTCTGGATATAGGTAATAAGGTGGTCACTGAGGTCATTTGGGAGTGTCCCTGTAGAATAATTATGTGTGTCTTTATTAGTAAGAATCCAGTCAATGATGCTCTCTTTTTGTTTAGGGTTGCCAATTCTGGTAGGTGAAGAAATATTTTGGGAAAAACCATGAAGGTTAATTGAGGGGCTTTTGGATGCAGTGTAGAGGGACCAGTCAAGGTTAAAATCACCTATTACTATGGTTTCTTGAGGGCAATTGGAGGCTAGCCAGCTGAGCAATTGCTCAAGGTTATCTGAATGATTTCCTGGTGGTATATAGATTACAATGAGATTAATGAATTTTTGGGTGTTTAGGCAGATCTTTAGTGAGATAAGTTCAATATTGGAGATTTTGGGGGGTAGGATAGGATTAAGGACGATATTAAGGATATTCTTGAATAATACAGCTAACCCCCCTCCCTTTTTGTTAATCCGATCAGCCCTAAGGATGTTATATCCAGGGGGAAGGATTTCTTCATCCTTAGTAGTTGGTTTGAGCCAGGTTTCAGATAGGCACATGATGTCTGGGGAATGGGTATCTACCATCGCATGAAAATTATGAACCTTATTGTTTATACTTCTTAGATTGAGGTGAAGTATAAGGAGGGACTTCGTAGAGACACGGGCAAACTTTATGGAATTAGGGTCTGTGGTAGTGGTAGGACCTGGATTGGGGTGGATGTCACCATCTGTGGCAATACAAGTTTTCAAATGATCTAACAATCTTTGTAGTTTAAATAACAGCTTGAGATTAGATTTACTTGTAGATGGTTTGGGATAGCGGAGAGTAAGATGCACTGGTTTAGGACTGTGAGTGTAGGGTGGGTAGTGGGAATATGTGTTGGTGTGATGGGGGTTGTTTGAGTGTGACTTAGTGTGGCTTTTGGGGAAAGGAATCCCTGAGAGTGTATGGTTTTCATATCTGGTTAAGTAATAAGGAATAAGGAGGAGTACTACTGTGGGAAGGATAATAGGGTATGAGGCTTTACCCATGATATATGGGAGAAAGGCTAATGGGTAAGCTGCGGTAGAAGATTTTACTTGGTAGTTAAGGTGGGCCTGGAGTGTGAGAGGAGAGTTGATAAATTGACTGATGGTCAGGATTGGTCAAGAGAAAAGGGGGTTGGGCTAATGACCTTATAAATGTAGAGGTAGTGGGGGCGGGTGGGATAAGGGGGCAGGGTGGGGCGCGGAGCGAGCCCGAGCGGAGCGAGGGCGAAGCGGAGCGGGGAAAACACCGCTAGGAGTCTGCAGGGTCTCAAAGGTAGCTGAAGGTAGGTGTACCAGTTTATGTTAAGGTAAGCTACTATTCAGTGAGACACTACCTGAATTCATGGAAAATTCTATTGTGAGATAACCAGATTTTGCTAGGTACTGACTAGCTCCTGCCAACGGCACACTTCCTTAGTGTACAAATTAGATATATAGATATATTTAAGAGAGGACATAGTAAAAATCGTGAACAGCCCCCATCCTGGAATCAAGATCTATTTATGGTACATGGGGGATGTATGATTTGTAGAGTTGTCAGAGGCTTTGTGTTCCTGTTAGTGTTGTTCTTGAAAAACTAGTCTAAGAGGAAGGATTTGACAAGGAATGAGCCACAGAATTCGGCCTTCACAATGGTGATTTTAAAGAGCATGTGAGCCTCAACAAGAACAGGAATATCAGCACCTAGCACTGAGCCAGGTCTAGATGTGATATTTGCTGACCACACCTTAGTGGCAAGGTTATGCTCACCTATGAAAGGATGCATGCAATCTCCAGCCAAAGGGGGGGGGGCAATTAAAATGTCAGTCAAACAGAGGACAGGAGTGGGAAGAGATTATGAGAGAACATACCCTTTTAATGGAAACTACCTCTTACAATATGGAATGCTACCTGTGCGGTGGGGAATGAGTCACTGTTGGTGTGGGATTTTGTGTAGTACCATAAAGGTACAATTTGTCTTGCCTCTGTACACAACACTCAATTTGGAAACAGAGCTTTTGTCTGCAACAATCTCTGTGTCTCTCCTCCAGGCTGTTGTTTGGGGCCATTTTGTGCGAGACGTCACAGGTGATTGCAGGTATACAATCCAGACCCTACCTTGGTGGTCTACAGGCAGATTTTTTGTGAATAGATGCAAGGGTTGCCTGAATATGACTGATTTGCCGACTAGAAAACTCTGCCTGTTGTTGGTGCATGAGCATCCATTAACTTAGCATTAATTATTTTATTTAATTGGTGGAATTAGAGTATAATTTAAAAATGAGAGCTTAGAGGGAGAAAAATAGGCTTAAGTCTTGCTACCCAATGTACAACACTTACAAAAAGTTTCATGATTTACAAGTTTATTTTAAAGTTGGGTATAGAAGGCTTGGTAGGAAAGGAGTCGTCATACCTTTAGTGGGAGGAATTGCTGTATATTGGAGATGGGCTAATGGTAAGAAAGCTATGGTCATTACTGTGAAGTATATTCCTGGAGGTGAGCGGGAGTTTGTCGGGTACTGATCTTAGATTATAGGCAGTGAATCTATTAGTTAATGAGTTGGCAAAAAATGGAATGTCTTTAGGTTTTAGAGTTTGTAGGTAAGGGAGGTAAGAGTAGGGGGCACCTTTGTATAAATGGATGCCATTTTACCTTTTAAAGGATATCACAGTGATGTTCTCCTTCAGTGCCCTGGGAAAGGAGTCTACAGAAGCAGGTCAGGTTTTTCCTTGGAATCACTGACTGTGATTGGAAGGAGACCATATTCCAGTTGCACTATCAGAATCCCTTTGTATGTAGCTGCTCTTGGAGCAAGCTACTGAAATGACTTATCTTTTTAGACCAAAAACCAGTGAGCTGACTTTTGGTTTAGAGTTAGAGATAGGCTACTGAAAGTTTAGGTTTTGATCAAGTCAGACACCTAGGTATTGCAAGTAAGCTTTTTTTTCTGAGGGGCAACTGATTACTTAATCAAACAGATCACTGTGCTTTGATGAATTAGAACTTTTGTTTGATACCAAGGATCATTTATTTTTTGTCTTATTTGTATTGAGTCTAAGCTTATTTTGAGTAGCCAGTTAGTTATGAGTGGAAGGTTTTCTTTAAGTTCTACTTTGATGGTGGAGGTGGTGGATTTCGATTCAATTGTGTACAGAATGATACTGCACTGTGGGAGGTCTACATGTAGCTGATTAATGAACAAGGAGGAAAGTAGAGGGAATGCATTCGGTCACGGAGGTACACCTTTGATTAGGGGGAATGCATTTGGTCACGGAGATACACCTTTAATTAGGGAGAATGCATTTGGTCATGGAAGTACACCTTTGATTAGGGGAATGCATTTGGTCATGGAGGTACACCTTTGATTAGGGGGAATGCATTTGGTCACAGAGGTACACATTTGATTAGGTGGAATGCATTTGGTCACGGAGGTACACCTTTGATTAGGGGGAATGCATTTGGTCACGGAGATACACCTTTAATTAGGGAGAATGCATTTGGTCATGGAAGTACACCTTTGATTAGGGGAATGCATTTGGTCATGGAGGTACACCTTTGATTAGGGGGAATGCATTTGGTCACAGAGGTACACATTTGATTAGGCGGAATGCATTTGGTCACAGAGGTACATTTTTGATTAGGGGGAATGCATTTGTTTTTTTTTTTTTGGTTTTTTTTTTGAGGTATGCCTTTGATTAGAGGGAATGCATTTGGTGCAGTGGTAATATTCTCAAGGTTTAAGTAATAGGTGCCAAAATACCTTAAAGAAAGCACCTGTAGTAGTCACTGAAACAATACCCTAGTTGTAGGAGGAGTCTGATAAAGCAATGGAGAATGCCTTTTGGATGGCCTCAAAGAGGCTCTGGCAGATCATTTACCAACTCAAGAGAGATGGGTTCATTGATAAGACTGTTTAAAATGAGGGTAAATACACACCAGCCTTACCTGGGGATAATGGCAGAGGGTAGAAAGACCATGCTCAACTTTGAGGAAGGTGCGCATGAAGTAAGTGGCTAACAGACTAGATAGGAGGTCCAGTTTTCAAAAACAGAGAAATACAGGTGCCTTTTATTTAGAAAGGGATCTTGCTCTTCCATCTTCCTGGAAAATGCATACTTGGGTAATAGAAAGGAGACATTGCCTAATAGTTGAACTGCTTATTCAGAAGGAGCAGTGCAGACAATATTTAGGCCACAGAGCAATGGGCCAAATCTTTGTTCCTGCACAGATGCTGAAGGGGATGGGTGAATTTGCCATTATGGTTTGTTTATGGTAGCGGAGAAGACAAATGAACATGCAATATGGAATACAAAGTCATCGGCAAAAACAGCAGCTGCTCAATGTATGGCCTAGAAATAAAAGGTAAACAATGATATTCCAATGTGAAGTCTCATTCAGAAAGAACTGATGGTAAATAAAAAGACACAGTGGGTTCTATTTTAGAAGGTATAAAAGAATAAGGAATATATGGTCATATAGTAAGACATAAGAGAGTATTCAGGGTGCATGGCACAGATAGCTCCATATGCCCAGAGGTGATGTGAGGCAAAGGCCTGAAGGGCAAGTGCTTTTTGATCAATGGATTTACAGTAATACTTGTACCATATACATCCAAGTGCCTTACTACACTTTCAACATTGGAATAATGCTTTTCCAGTTTTAATTTTATGTTTAGTAGTTTACATATGACAGTTATATGTTTTGCAGATTACCTTAAAGGTAATATACTTCTTCCAACAAATTTATCCAACTGTTTTTTTAACTATGTACAGTTCTGTTATCAAATTTTAAGGATAGTCATTTAGGGGCTATATTACTGAATCAACAGGTTTTTGCCCAAATCCATTTATAGCACTTTTTCAAATACACTTTGTACCACATTTTAGTTCTGAATTGCACAAATTAAGTGCCATTGTTCAGGTCACTGTGGTCCATAAATTCAGTGTTGAAAATATGAGTTCAAAATCTTTGGATTTGGCAATGTTATGAGCATTTTCTGAAAATAATGGTGAAAAAGTATGTGTCCAGTTTTAAGTAATCGACAGTTTTGCAGGGTTATAACTTTTTAACTATGCAGAATACTGGAATTAAATGTTTTCAGGATACTCATTTTAGAGACCCGTCAAACTGCAGTGTGCTGTTACACACTTCTGTACACTAACATTTTGCTGTCACATCTTGGATTAGAGATTTATTTCACTTTATTGATATTTGTTTTGTGGGAAAATTCAAATGGGTCAAAACAGCCCACAGTTAAGTAAGTAAAAAATGTTGCTAGGATGCTCAGGTTAATTACAATGTTATAAACAGAGAGAAAAACACAAATGTTATATTGAGAAAGAAAAACACATTCACAGTTTTAGCTTGAAGCAAAATATTTACAGTTCTCACTTGGTATATTTATTTAGGCAGGAACAGAAGTATTTGAAAGGTAGAGGAAGGCAGGGCTGGATAAGTTAATGAGGGAAGTTTAAGTAAAAGTTTTTTTTAGTGGATGTTGGCACAGGTTTTAGGGTAGAGTTACTAATGTTTGTGATAGAAGATTGCTTGGACTTCTGCTTTTTCATTAGTTAGGAGGGTATTGGAAGATTTGTTGTTGCTTGAATAGAGGATGGTGATGTACTCTTGGTGAGGGTAGCTATGCTTTCTATAAACGAGGCATTACATTTTTTTGCTGTTTCAAGGAGAATAGTTTTGGGAAAGTCAATGATGTTTTTTGCATTTTTGTTTGCATTTAAAACCAGAACTTTTTGGTTGATTTTATGAGTAAGTCATAGTTAAGTATAATATTGCTTTTTTTTTTTTTTTTTTGTCCTTGTATACTTGTTTTAACATGATTATGAAGGTTCCTGTAATGCTGATTTTTTCCCCCAAGCTTTGTCCCTAGTATGCATTATGATTTAACTTAGACTGAAGATCCAGAGGAAGTGAATTACTTTCACTTTTTTCACAGAGGGAGAAGGCTATTTAACGTGTTAAGAAATAAAGTATTAAAGGCTGTCACATCCTCAGCTAGTGGGAGAAGTTTTAGTGTAGGTGAATTAAATTACTTTAGGCTAGTGCTGAATGCTTTTTTGTGAAATTTGTTTGTTGATGGTTTGGGTTGGTGAGCAACAGGAAGATGAGTGATAATTGTGTGTGTATATGCTGGGAGGTGGTCACTTACATTTTGCCATTTGATATTGACATCTTCCAGTATGATTGTTTTCATAGATTATAGCATTCAATATCCAGAAGAAAAGTTATTTGAGTCTGGGTTTATTACCAGAAAGGATGTGGAGTACAATGGA